>NC_091119.1:156466542-156766542 GCF_040183065.1 Periplaneta americana
AGTATATAGCTTTGTAATGCAAATTTGGAGTTCTTAACTTTTTTCTATTCTGTAGTATTAATTTTCATAGAAGTAATAGCATGTGATTGTATTCTTCACCTGACATAATTAGGAACATAAAATCCAGACATTTAAGATGGGCAGGACATATAGCACGTATGGGCGAATCCAGAAATGCATATAGAGTGTTAGTTGGGAGGCCGGAGGGAAAAAGACCTTTGGGGAGGCCGAGACGTAGGTGGGAAGATAATATTAAAATGGATCTGAGGGAGGTGGGATATGATGGTAGAGACTGGATTAATCTTGCTCAGGATAGGGACTAATGGTGGGCTTATGTGAGGGCGGCAATGAACCTCCGGGTTCCTTAAAAGCCAGTAAGTAAGTAATGGCATGTGATTTTGAATTTGGGAATATAAATGGTTTATAAGGGGGTATTTGTGAATTGTTTTGCTGATTCACAGACGTGTTTGCCTGCAAAAACTAAGGAAAGGATTAAAATCTCAATTATGGTACGTATTTGGTCTTGGAATCCAGACATCCATTAAATCTGCATCATTCGCAATTAACCTGTTTCACTGGATGTAAACCTCTAATTGTATGTTTTAGAAGGTTGTAACAAACATGTAGCTTCTGTGAAGCAAATAACATAGCAATCTAGTATGCCATGCTTTAGCTGATGATGGTGTTCATTGGAGATAGGTTTGTAATAAGAAAAAATAGACTTAACAAATGAAGTTTATTTTCTTATAATGGAAGTCGGTATGTACAAACAAATAACTTTGTTACTGTCACTATAACATGTCTTACTCTAAAATAGTACAGCCCTTTTCGTATTTCTTTCCAGTTCCGTTCAAATGAAGCATTCCATCCACTCTTATCTGTCTTGCAGATCCTTTGGTTTTTAAGGCGAATAAAGAAACCTGGGATGTGTAACAGAACATTGTATGGGATTGTTAGTTTGGAATTGTTTATCAAGTTGCATAATGAAAATCTTATCATCCTCGAATACAGCCAAACAATCAGGTGCTGCTGTGTTACATAGTGGCTAACAAAACGTTGTGCAGAGAGATACAACTGTTTTTACAGGATGCACCATGTTTTTAGAGAACTAAATTAAGAATATATTGTATGAGTCACTGTAATGGGTATTGGAGATTTAATTTACAAACATTCTTTTAGACCTGTGTTCAAAATTTTGTCACTTAAGAAAAGTTTGGCATGTCTTAAAAAAACTGCAACAGATTCCAAAATTACAAGTCGTTACATGCTTTTTAGTGATGCCACATGAATTACCTGTAGAATTTGTCTCTATGTAAACTTTAAATTTAATTTAATTTGCAAGCTAAATATTCCACTCGTGAATAAAATCCTATTTTACACTCTTGTAGCATAAATTATTATTATGTTACTTTTTTTATGTCTGAACACACCTCATTTCTGGAAAACACAGAACAAGTGACAAAGAATAAAGTTTCCTAATTTTCCAAACAACTTTTAATACTGCGTGTTCAATTCAAAGTGTGTCATGGCTCGCTGTATGCCGTCATGTGGCTAGCCGATGAGCCTAGAGAATTCAATCTTCCTGAACTTCCGCAGAGGCGTATTACCTAAATGCGAGAGAAGTTGCCTAGCAAGTACGGCGTTCATTCTGAAATACGCACAGTCCGTGGATACCCACAGACTCTATCCACGGACTCTGAAAGTACGTACCGATACATGCGGTAACGCCGGTAGTGGCAGGAATGTGAACTGTTTGGAAACACGTACTGAGGTGAGTTTTTTTCTTACCCTCGGGATATGGCAAGAGGGTTAAGACGATTACTTATGTATTTGTTGACATTAACTTGGATGGTCAACATGGACACGGAGCATTTCATTAGTGTTGTGGAATGTTGCGGTATACAACGGATGATAACAAATACCCTGCGTACGACTTGCCCGCGCAAAACACAGTTCAAAAGAGGTTTTGGTAGCACACAGACCGTACAGTCCGCCATCTGTTGCTACGACGTTCAAGTTATACTATACATGTTCTCAAGTTTAGATAGAACGCCTTAATTAATAGGCATCTTCTCTGACATAAAAGCTTAAAACTCACTTCAAATCGCTGACTCACAACAGTGACGTCATGACACACTTTGAAATGAACACCCAGTATTGTAGAATGCTATCAATAACGAATAACATATCGAGGACCCATCTCTAATTCTCAGAAAAATAAAATACTCGATTTAGCTCTAAAGTCTCATATTTCAATACTTACAAATTTTCCAAGACTTAAATAGAGTGAAAGGAAACTTATTGCATTAATTTAATAGGGGACTTTTACAGGAGAGAGAGGAGATCCTTCATTCTTACAAGTCCAGTTTAGGAGTGACAGGTTACATCAGGGAAGAAGAAAAAAAAGTTTGAATATTCATTCAAAAAAACTGCTGAAATTGCTATTGGAGGCAGAATTTAGCACAATGTTAATCCAGACAAATTCATCAGTTACAAACTGAGCCACATACCGTAATTTAACCACAAAATACAAACTGCTTCAGTTGTGAATTACATTTTAGATTTAAAAACTGCATTATGTAATGCCAAAAAATATGTTATCTGCATGTACACTCGGAAATGACCTTAAGAAAGGGATAATGTAAAGTTTACGTTTTAGAAACAGAAAAAAGTAATTGCAATATTATAATTAATGCGTAAAGAAGTAATTTACTCTCACAAAAGTTACTGAATATGGAAAACTGTATTTTGAAAATCTCTTATTCGAATTTCAAAATCCTTTACTTTGGTACTTTTCCAGTATTCTTTATAACGCAATATAAAATAGTATTAGCGAAGTATTCAGCAAGTTTGAAGGTATTAATTTTAAAAGACATGTCAAGGTTCATTCGCGAATTACATAATTGTATATTCTTTGCATGAAGACATAAATGTTTATTCGCAATTTTATCTTGTATATGTACTACTGCTGAAGTCTGATTGGTGTAATATGTAGCTAGTCAGCGATGTATGCAATGGTGGGGGAAAGGAACTAGCCATTCTACCTCATTATCTTCTAGCTTGGTTGCCTCATGAGTGGTACCTTGTTGTTATCACTTGTGAGGTTCAGACCTGTCTTCGGACAGTTGACTGAACAGCATATACTACTTTGAATCCAGGGTTGTCAGGTATCCCAATTTAGGCAGGATTCTCCCTATTTCCTTGGTGGACTCCCGATTAAAGCCAGTCAGAATTGGTAAAGATCCCGACTTTACAGATATTATAGAGTCTATTTAAAGAAATTCACTTGTATTTTCAATTCTCCAATATTTTGATTTATACATTGACTCAAATGTGAACAATGTAAAAGAGGTAAATCAGCTGATGCTAATAAGGCAATGCTACTTGCAAGATGATACTTCCCCGAGTTTTATTGCAGTGTTGGTTAATCTATTGCAATACTATTAGTCACTGCTCTCACAGTTAGTAAACAGTGTGTATTTTAAATGCGTCCACTGTTAAAAAAAGATAGCTGTTTTGAAACAGTATTTTATACTAGTGACAGACATGAGTTTTATTTAGTGAACTATTTGAACATGAATTCGTTAGAGAGGGAAACTACTGCAATACCGGTTCCAAAAAGAAAAAAAGTTGCTAAGTAAATTTAATAGTGAATGGTTAAAACCTAAAAAGACCTTTGGGGAGACCGACACATAGATGGGAGGATATCAAAATGGATTTGAGGGAGGTGGAATATGACAGAGACTGGATTAATTTTGTACAAGATAGGAACCGATGGTGGGCTTATGTGAAGGCGGCAATGAACATGCGGGTTCCGTAAAAACCATTTGTAAGTAAGTATGGTTAAAACCTATTCGTGATTAATAGAAGGAAAAGACGATTATAGTGCTAACTATACTGTTTGCCCTTCACATCTTAGTGTTTCTCACAGAGGCGAAAATTACATTAAGAAGCAAGTCAACACTACAAAACATAAAAGTTCAATAAAATACTACAGTCAGCTTCGAAAACGCAGAAGAAAATAAACTGTTATTTTACCTCTCAGAGTAGTATAGAGCAAGAAAAGATGATAGCTGCCGAAGCTTCATTTGTGTACTATTCAGTTCAGTATAATCGGGTAGTTATAATTCTGTAGACTAGAAATTTATTCCCACAGTTATTTCCAGATTAGAATATTTCTGAAAAATACACAGAGGCAACGAAAATAATAAAATCGTGATAATTTCTTAATTTAGCTCGGAAAAACATGGCAATCCTGTTTGAATCACTTGTGCGCTTTTTTCAAATGGTGGGAAACCTACCACAAAATCGCAACAAAAACAGTAATGTGGAATACAAAAATTAGTTGCACTCTTTCACGTGGTCTTCCAATCATTTTTTATGAAAATGAACATACTATTACATTTAAGAAAAGCAACCAACAAAGATGAACATTTACTTTATGGGAAATGGCATCTGGACATCCGTAATGATTACTGCACTCTTTACATAAAATTATTTTAGTAGTATGATATAAATTGTACCTTTTACATTTAAAGCTATGTAAACCTTCGTCTTTGTAAGTGTACGATATATAGCACTGAAGCATCCCTCTTCATTGATTGTTAGGTCTTGGAAAAAAAAATGGAAACAAGAACTGCAGCAAACAACAAGAAATGCTTGTTTGGTTTATTATTGCACAGAGTTGGACAGATAAAACTAGCCTGTCTCATTTGATTTGAAACAAATGTTTTCAAAGAAATGGAATAAAATGAATAAATGAATGTGTCCTGTACTAACCTTCATAATATATGTTGAAAGTGCCCTCCACCAACATCTAGACACTTCTGTGCACGACTTAACAGGTTCATATAGACACGTGCCAATTCCTCACGGGTGATAGTACAGATGCTATTCCTGATGTTATCCTTTTTTTCATAAATAGTATGGGGATTCTGCTCGTACACTTTCCCCTTCAAGTATCCCCATAAAGAAAAGTCACATGTCGACAAATCTGGTGACTGCTGAGGCCACGAGCCTTTGCTTACAGGCAGCTCTTCAATGAACATCTGATGAATACACATAAGTGACCTCTCAGATGTGAGAGATATTGCTCCAATCTTGTTGAAAGAAGTAGTAATTACGCTCCTCTTTTGTTAGTTGGGGATAAAATTCATCCAAAGTCAAATATACATCCGTGTTGACTGTGGTGCCGAAGAATATTGGACTGATAATGCATTTCACAGTCATAGCACACCACAAACCAATCTTCAGATGTTCGCTGAAGAGTGGACTGTGAGCAAAGGCTTGTGGCCACTGTGGTCACCAGATTTGTCGACGTGACTTTTACTTATGGGTGTACTTGAAGGATAAAGTGTACGAGCAGAACCCCTATACTATTGATGAACTGAAAGATAACATCAGGAATAGCATCCACACTATCACCCGTGAGGAACTGGCATGAGTTTATATGAACCTGTTAAGACGTGCACAGAAGTGTCTAGATGTTGGCAGAGGGCACTTTCGACATCTAGTATGAAGATTAGTACAGGACACTATCATTTTTCGTTTTATTCTATTTCTTTGAAAAAAGTTTGTTTCAAATCAAATGAGATGAGATAGGCCGGTTTTATCTGCTCAACCCTGTAGAATTGAAACTAAGGCAACGAAATTTATCAGAATAAAATAATGAGCCAAATTGTGCATTTAATAACTTTCAACCTAAATACAATGTATATTGGACGGAAATTCCATATATAAAAAACTGCTATATTAAACCATCAGAACTCTCCTGGCATTCGTTACACATCTGTGTACAATGTTATAGCATTGAGCACTGAGACAGAGGATGGAACTATTAAAGAATTAAAACAAAATTATGTATATAATTGTATGTATGTATGTATATATAATATATATATATATATATGTATATATAAAAACAAAGCTCTCACATAAAACATTTGCTATACAGTCATAAAATTGATAACACAATACAAATACATTTCCACTGGCATCAATTTTGTACTTCATTTCCCGTGTTACTGCTTCGAATGCAGCAATACGAGCCTACATTTCAACTTGATTCTTGCTGACATCTGTCGATGTGTTGTGCCAAAACTTCACCAAATTTCTGTTTCCCCACATTCATGTGAATTGCTTCTATAGACCTGAATAGCTGATCAGCTACAAGGTCATCTGGAAGTTTTGTAAGGAACTGTGCTCCATGAATGAAATCCATACGCAGCAGTACATCTTGGTGAAGGTGAAGAACGCCTGTAACAATAAAATTTGGTCTGCGTCAAACTTTATCTGTGATATCAAGTACTGAAAACGAATCGAGAAAAAGACCCTTAAAATTTATGAAAATTTTGTTTATCTTTAAATGAAGTAACCAAAATGGGACCGCAGGAAATTTTTATTAAAAGATAGCTAATATTACCAAGTCCATATTTTATTTTCATGTTCTTGAAAGATATCACTGGTCCCATGTATAAGTTTATGTTGGAAGGAAGAGTGAACCTTCTTTCAGATTCTGTTTCAATGCTCTGAATTGGCTGTAATATTCATTCCCGATTATTCTTGTGCGGATTATTTGGTTTACAGGTTATTAGTACATCTTTTTTCTCTAATCAAATGGTATATCAATTGTTATCAGGAGGTCGGAAGTAGCCGATAGCAGCAATATGACAATCTAAATAATTGTAGTTGTATGTGGTTAATTCACGTTGTCTGAGCATCTTCTGCGGACCTCTGGAAAAAGAACTAAGGAAGAGACTAGTGAAGTGCTTTGTGTGGAGTATGGTATTGGATGGGGTAGAAACATGGATATTACGACGACATGAAGAGAAGCAACTGTGGATATGGAGAAGGATGGAGTGTGTGAAATGGACAGATACAATAAGAAACGAAGCTGTGTTGGAAACAGTGCGTGAAGAAAGAATGATGCTGAAACTGATCAGGAAGAGGAAAAGAAATTGGCTGGGTCACTGGTTGAGAAGAAGCTGCCTTCTGAGGATGCACTGGAAGGAACTGTGAATGGAAGAAGAGTTCGGTGCAGAAGATGACATCAGATGGTAGATAACATTAAGATATATGATTATATGTAGAGACTTAGAGGAAGGCAGAAAATAGGAAAAACTGGAGAATCTACTCTTAGGCAGAACATTATGAATGAATGTTTCTATCCAATGCTATGGCCAGGAACCCTCTCTAACTGCATAATCAAAGAGGCTCTAAATGAGAACCTGATGAATGGATTACTAGAAGCCTGGAGATCTACACCAGCCATGAGACAGGCTAAACTCCTTACTGGAGGACCAAAACCTAACTCAACTAAACAATTTCTGGCTTTAGAAAGAAGGATTTTAAGATGGGTAACAGGACTTTTGACTGATCACGACCATCTGAATAATCACACATATTGGGCCTTAGTGGTAATCCAACTTGTAAGAAATGTGGGACAGAAGCTGAGTCATCACCTACATTTTGCTGAATTGCCCAGTCTAAGCCAAATCAGGCATCATTATCTCGGGAAACATATGTTGTCTCCCAAGGAATTTCAAGAAATTAAACCATGTAGTATCGCAAAGCTGGTTTAACACATTGCAGTTTTCTGGGTTGATTTCCAGTTTATGGAGTGCACAATGGGCCATTTATGCCCAAGTGCTACAGTAGTAATCTACACCTTTAACTGAGGACGAGAGGGCTGAAAAATGGAAGAAAATAGTTCTAACAATAAAACAAAAATTAGAAGTGACTGAGAAATTCGAGAAAGGAAAATCGGCTACTGAGCTCATAGACTATGGAATACAGTTACAATCTGTCCACAACAGGAAAAACATGGTCAGCATGCTGGCTTGCAGATCTGAAGGTTCCGGGTTCGATTCCCGGGCTAGGCTTCCGGTGAATTTTTCTTGAAGAAAAATTACCTGGGTGTCTAGAGTCTGGAAAATTGTATGATTGTGAGTGTGCTGGGTTAATATTAATTAACCAATCATCAAAATATAAAATACATCAGGACTGTCGCTGGGCAGTAACCTGAACACACGTTTCAGCGTCACATTGTTGACAAGTAACTCAATCTGTTAGCACAACCATAAAACATCTAATAGATGCTATAGAGTTACCAACAACGGGGGGGGGGGGGGGGAACACACACAGCTAAAAGAACATGTACAGAACTGTGATAACAATGGCGACCCTTAAAACTGCAAAAACTTGTCTCTATCCTGAACAAGATCAATCCAGTCTCTACCATCATATCCCACCTCCCTCAAATACATTTTAATATTTTCTATTATCCTCTCATCTACGTCTCAGCCTCTCCAAAGGTCTTCCCTCCAGCCTCCAACTAACACTCTATATGCATTCCTGGATTCGCCCATATGTGCTACATGTCCTGCCCATCTCAAACATCTAGATTTAATGTTCCTAATTATGTCAGATGAAGAATACAATGCGTGCAGTTCTGTGTTGTGTAATTTTCTCCATTCTCCTGTAACTTCATCCCTCTTAGCCCCAAACATTTTCCTAAGCACCTTATTCTCAAACACCTTTGACCTCTGTTTCTCAAAGTGAGAGTCCAACCAGTAATATAGGCTAATTGTTTTATAAATTCTAACTTTCAGCTGTTTTCAGAGCAGACTGAATGACAAAAGCTTCTCAACCGAATAATAACAGGTATTTCCCATATTTATTCTGCATTTAATTTCCTCCAGAGTGTCATTTATATTTGTTACTGTTGCTTCAAGATATTTGAATTTTTCCACCTCTTGAAAGGATAAATTTCCAATTTTTGTATTTGCACTTCGTACAGTGTTCTGGTTACGTGACATAATCATATACTTTGTCTTTTCGGAATTTACTTCCAAACCTATATGTTAGAAGGAATTATAGTCACTGGTGCAATATGTGCCAAGAAAGCCAAGTTTTTCCACAAGGCACTGGGTTTAAGGAGAGATTTTAATGCTCTCCCTTGTTTTTCAAAGATCCATGCAGCTTCCTCTCCTTCATTAACCAGATAATTGGGAGTTTACTGTACTTGAGAACTTCTCTTTGGCCTCTTAGAATTTAAAGTGGATTAAACCATTTAACTCATGCATATAATTTACTCTGAGTGGCCTGTTTAATCCCTCTGGGAAGAGTGCACAATGGTCTAATCGCAACTTTAAAATGTTTCCGCCAAAGAAAACTTGAAAGAAATGCATGAATACACTTACCCAATGCAGCTTTGAAGAGGAACTCCTCTCCATCCCTAAGAAAAACGTCCCATACACGACATGCCACATCAAGCGGCATAGCTTTGGCAAACACAGTGTACAGCCAGTCTAGAAGATACAGATCAGCACTCAAGGATGAATTTGTGAAGTGAGTATGTAAACGAGGGAGATTCTCACGGAAGAAGTCGTTGTATGCAGCATAATAGGCATTCATCTGTAAGTGAAAAAAAAATACACATTATCTGATTCTCTTAATCCCTGAGAGAAACAAAACTACTTAAATAAGCTTATTATTAAATTTTAATTTGTTATGAATATAACAAGACAAATATAGGATAATAAATTGCAATATTTTGTCAGAGTTGCATATATTGATATGATTATCACATATCTTGTTTTTCCTATATTGCATATGGATATAAAATTTCGGCAAGTGTAATGAAAGAACTTGCAGATTAGATCATTATTAAATGACACTAGAAGTGTACTTGGTTAGACAGGGTTTCACAGACATAAACATGAACATGAACACACACACATACATGAATACTTTTCAAAAGTCAGTGTTTCTTTGGAAACCAGATTTGATTCTGTTTTCTGAATCACATTGTACAAATTATGTATTACATTGCTTATTTATAAAACATAAGAATTTGTCAGAAAACACTGAACACAAGCCTATGCAGATAGGAGACACCAAGACATAAAAACATACTAACAAGAGTTTGGTTGAGACAGAAGAACGACATGTGGCAAGGCCTGTTGAGCAGGTTGGCAAAGCAGACAAATGCATCCGCTGCTTCCAGATTTAAGATGAGGACTGCAGCAATGAAGGACATGCCCTGAACATATCCCACATCAGGACGGTAGCAGACATATGCTCCCAGCAGGCAATGCAGCATGTCATAGTAGGGACCTCCCTGCACACATTGAACATACACAACAACCTTCGTTCTCGCTCATTAAACTCTTGATACTATTAATGGATTCTATAGTCATTTCGTAAGTATGTAAACAAGACATTAAACAGTCATATCGTGTTATAAAATTAACTTATAATACTTCATAGTGTCATTATTATTAACAAATTGCATAATATTTACAGAGATCTGTGGGATTGTAAAACTCAGGTCATCTATAACAGTCATGTCAAGCTGGGAACTGCTTTTTACATGCAGCCAGTATTTAGTAATGCCACAATAACTTCTCTAATTTTTATACTACAACAGACGACTTCTAAGAAGGTTAACACAAAAATAACTAAAGAGTAGGTCTACATGGAAACATACATAAAATTCTAACTACATAAAAACAGATAGCTAAACTGTATGCAGAAGTTCTGTTAATTTGTTTTACTATACATTAAATAAAACAGTAAATTTCAGACTTGGTAAATGATTATAGAATCTCAACAGCATTGCAGTTCTTACTCGAAGGATGCTCAAATAAACAATTTCCATATGGCTTAACATGCCGTACTTGAAATTAATTTATCATTTAATTGTGTTTTCTTTCTCTAAGCCAGGAATCTATATTAAGCAAATTCCATGTAATATCACAAGAAAAGTCCTGAGTAATTTATTCAGAAATTTTCTTGAAGTAATGCAACTTAATAAAACTAAAAAACAAAACTTTGCATAAGAAAACACACAACAAATGAACATGATAAGTAATTATTTTACAATATACAATTAAACGAATTCATTGATAAACATGTAAACACTTATGATGGATTAAATCGTAACATTAAATATATGAATAACTTTTGTTATATCATTTATTACTACTTTGCAATGTGTAACAAGTTTATTTAAATCGTGAATTTCAAGGAGTAGGAAAGTGCATTCCATAACCTCTCCCAACCTCACCTTCCCATGATACAACCTGTTTTTAACAAACGAGGCTCTGGGGACTGAGTCACAGTGGTATACCGGTAACTGTTTCATTAAAAATGGAGGAAATGCCATTTCAACATGCTGACCTGCCATGGCATGCATAAACGTCCCCGAAGTGGTCGAAGGAGTTGTCTGACAACCCTTCCGGCTAGATCATATGGACTGCTAACCAATGGCAGGTGTGGTCCTCCAAACAGTTTGGATTAGCATGTAGGTGATGTAACAATAATAACAAACAAATATGGTGCCTACATTAAAATTATTATACTTTTTGCTACATCAATCTCTTATATTGGAGAGCAAGAAAGTTAATGGCTTTATTGCCAAGAGCTGGGCATTAGTTAACAACAACATGTAGAGTCATATAGTCCACTGCTGTGGAGTAACAGTTAACATGTCTGATCATGAAACGAGCAGGCCCAGGTTCAAATTCTGGTTGGAACAAGTTACCTGGTTTAGGTTTTTTCCGGGGATTTTCCCTCAACCCATTACGAGCAAATGCTGGATAACTTTCGGCACTGGACCCTGGACTCATTTCGCCAGCACTATAACCTTCATCTCACTTAGAGCTAGATAACTGTAGCAGTTGATAAAGGGTCGTAAAATGACCAATTAAAAAAAAACCAGTCATATAAACATTTGACAATTCCACAACCAACCAAGATACAAAGAGGTTTAATGATTCATAATGAAAGCATCAACTCACCCGCTGAAATATGCAGAGATGTGGAAATGTGCGCGCTATGTCGAGCTGAATGAGCTCCATACTCGCCTCCTTGTCGACATTGTCTCCAGCCTGAGCTGTGACAGCTGCCTTCAGCCTCTCTTGTGCACGAGTGAGGCAGATGTTGTACAGCTGATGAGTCACATTCAGGTCATTTCCTATTGCTAGCTTCCAAACCTTGCCTCGCACAGATGGAGGGATTCCTTGCCACCACAAGTCACGAGCTTTACGTGATGTTTTCCTGTGTAAGTTTCAATCACATATGAACATTAATTGTAATCTATTGTATTTTTCCAATGTTATCTCACTTTTGTGACATTTCTAAGAAGATTTTCAAAAGCCTGTTTAATGGACTGACATAGTTTGAAAGGACAAAATTTATATATGGGCGAACTTGTATGATTCAATGGAGAGCAAGAGATAAAATTAATTTCAATAAAATAGCGTTGTAAATATAGATTTTTTCTGCCCATCCTGTATAATGCTAAGTTTTATTATAAAAACGTTGTCTCTTTTTGTAGCTGCTAGTGTAAAGGATGCTTATAAACTGAAAACAAAAATATTGTATCTCCTCTGTTACATGGAAAAGTGAGACAATGTGCTCACTTATTGCACATCTTGTTTACTATATTAATTTGTCCTGAGTAATTTGTGTAAAACTTTATATGCCCTAACCTTTCATCTGTATATGCAAACTGGAAGCATGTTTTGTGTATTGTATTTAAATAAACTTAAAAAATTCAGTACACTTAGCTTTATAAAAAACTAGAACAATTATTTTAAACCGAAAACAGTGTCTCATGTAATAAGGATTATACCATGTAATGTAATCCACAACGATAGACAAGTTATTTGAAACTTAAATGTTACTTACATTATATCCCACTTGGGCAGAATCTCGTTGTTCCAGATCCGAGCAGCATTGGCAAGCTGCTCCTCTATCTTCAGTTGTTTCTGCAACTGCTTTTTGCGCTGCTTTGCTTCTTTCAGCTCTGTAAAATACGTAAATAACACATAACAAAATTACAGTGAGAAAGAGTAACAATACTACAACAAAAACTACCGTCATTATTGCTGTCATAATTACCACCTTTTTCTTCTTCTTTTTTTACTTGGTTATTTAACGACGCTGTATCAACTACGAGGTTATTTAGCGTCAATGAGCTTGGTGATAGTGAGATGATATATTTTGGCGAGATGAGGCCGAGGGTTCGCCATAGATTACCTAACATTTGCCTTATGATTGGGGAAAACCTCGAAAAAAAACCCAACCATGTAATTAGCTCAAACGGGAATCGAATCCGCGCCCGAGTGCAACTCCAAATCAGTAGGCAAGCATCTTAGCCATCAGAGCTATGCCGGTGGCTCTTCTTCTTCTTCTTCTTCTTCTTCTTCTTCTTCTTCTTCTTCTTAAGTTATAAGATTAGGTTTTTAATGCCTGTTTTGTATTCAAATTTAATTTTGATCTTTCCGTATTTCAAAGATAAAATAAAATAATTAAATTCTGCTATTCGTATATTCATATTGTATATCAACCATTAATCATAAGGTCTCGCATGAAGTTAAAGAAACTACAGTAGAAGCTCATTAATCCGAAATATCGGGAAACACAAACCGAAATGGAAAAGTCCTCAAATTTCTAAACTTGAGAATAGTAAAGAAGAAAAATATATAATATCTGGCAACGAAAAATGAGTTTACTCTGTTTTTAAGAGATCACAATGCAATACTGTCTTCAAGAAAAGCATTACAGTAATAAAAAAAAAAAAAAAAAAAAAGTTTGACATTTAATGATTTATTTAGAGGTCAGTTCATTACAATTGTCCTTTGATTTTACAAAATCAGTCAATTTTCTCTCACATAGTCAAGTGAATCTACATGATGAGACAATATTACACCAATGCCTCATGAACATACGGTACCTATTTTCTAGTACTGATTTTAAAAAATTTGAAAATCTTCTGAGTGGAACAGGTTATGGTTCCAATTAGTTCGGATCAGTCGGGTTCTACTTATCTGTACAGTCAAGACAGTTGCAATTTGCAATATAAAAACACAGTTGCATGTAGACACCTTTACAAAGACAGCAAATAAATAAATAAATAAATAAATAATAATAATAATAATAATAATAATAATAATAATAATAATAAACAAAGACAGTGTTTGATGATAGGTTTTCACTCCTGTTTCCCCTACCAGAATTCTATCATTGCTCCATTAATCATCATCATCATCATCATATGTAGACCACCTCGGAACACACTGTTAGCAAAGAGCCTACATACATACAATTACAGTGTCCCTTCTAGAGAAGGATGCTTGGATGAATGGAATAGGTGGAAGGAGTGATGTATAAACCATAAATGAAATTTCAGAATGAAAATAAACAAACGGTAGCCTAAATGAAACAAGAGAGAGTGTTAGATGGTATGCAATCGCTTGGGATAAACGCATTTAATAGAAATTAACAAGCACACAGATGAAAGCATAGCATAAAAGTGTACTACTGTATGGATAAAAAAAATGTGAACACTAAATTATAAATTGCAACAGAAATTACTGAGTACAGAAATACATTTCTGGAAATGTTCTGCTAGAATTTTTTATGAAGACGGAATATGTAATGAAACAATAAGAGCAAATATGAGTGTAAAGAAAACAGTGAGCCTATTGGAAGACAGTTGTGATGATATGAAGATGTCAAACTGAGAAGAAAGATTTCCAATGTAGCCTAACAGGATGAAAAAACGTGGGTGTACAGCTAACTGGAACAATAAGCTTGGCCTCAACACGAAAAAGCGAAATTTTAAAGACAATGATCGGATGGACCATATAATTTATGAAGGAAAAAAAATCTGTCAACATTTATGCTAGGGAGATCATTGTAAACACGGAATAATTTCAAAATATATAAAAACTACTAATGGCTGGTGAAATTTAGTATGGAGGGGTTCTGACATTTTTAATAGCAAATCTTGCATTGAATATTATTGTTATAAAACTAATATTATTACTATAACAAAATAAAACTCACTAGGAAAGCAAAAATAAAAGAAGCATTATAAATTATTTCTGGGGAGAGGATGACCAGCATTAGTACTACTATCTTTTACAAAGTTTATCTTTTACAAAGTTTATCTTTTATAAAGACCATCCACAGCTCAGTTAGCCAATAACTACTCCTAAAAGATCCTGGTTCGATTTCGAGCATTTGTTGTGAACAAAACGGGAGTTAGGCAAGATTCCTCAAGTGCTTTGATTCCATTGGCATTCTCACCTTACTCTATTGCATTATTGTTACATTAAAACCGACGTAAAATAAAGAATTATTTCATAAAGTTAAAAATAAAGATAGTTGTGCAAATAATATTTCTCACTAATATATCAATACCTTTTTTGCGAGCAGCTTCCACCATCTGCTGATACTCTTGTCGATGTTTTTGTTCTTCATCATGTGATTTGGCTGGCAAATTAGATGGACGATTGTGCAAGATGAGTGCAGAGCTGCTAGCAACAACATCCTCATAGCGTTTGCCACCACTGATTGCTGCATCTGGCAGCCAACCAGTCTCCTAATATTATAAATAAATTAGCAACATACTGTAAATGGTTTCATCTCAGTGTCATATTTATAATGCTTAAATATTTCACATCCTGAATGAGCAAAAAGTCACTAGACACATACGTTTTCATAATATGACATCAAATCACTAAGAATTTCAGTATCAAAATCCTTCAATTCTATCAGTTAGGATACAGAGAGTTCCTATGAAGACTGATCCCAAGTAGTAATGTTCCATCAACTTAATAACCATAGTGAGAGAGGTTGACCAGAGGAAACTAAGTGGTGAGGCATGGATTGATACTAGTCTGGATAGGGCAGTGTGCATGAATTGTCCGTATGCTCGCATATGACCGCTTGCCATCCGATAACAGATTTTATGCTCGACCATGCCGAAATGTAGTAATTATACACTTGGTAGCAGTCCTTTAATGCATGTCATTAAAGTACACCTACTCATTAAAGTACAGGTGTTCAGCCAATGACAAGTCAGCTTTGTACCGTTATAAAACCGCAAGTATCGATTATTCTCGGATATGCAATCGAAAGAGAATTAGCGAAAAGTCACGGAGGCTGGAAATCCAATACTGTCGCAGAAGGTTATGTTCTGTTACTATAATAATTAGCGTTAACTGTAAATAATATTCAAATAAATTCAATTTGTCATCTCGTTTTTCAATGTCTAATTTAATTTCAATGTTATATCAAAGTTAATATTTAGTTTACTCTGTAGGTTCTTATAGGCTGTCAAGGTCAATGTGGACATCTGTTCCTCGGAAAAAATCAATACTTTCGCGTCTGCGCACATCTCACAATTTACGAGGTATTGCTCAAGGTCAGTTAGATACAAATAAAATGAATAATTTCAAATTAGAAATATGGTCGAGCATAAAAAGTCGTATGAAACTCGCCTATAATGGTAATTAAGAAGCTCGTATGAAAATTATGAAATACTCGCTTCTTAATTACTATCATTATAGGCTAGTTGCATAATGTACTATTGTTAGGTAGAGGTTGGAGTGGGACCAGCTGCATAGGAACCCTGTGTGCATATATATACACATACATATGCGTCAAGCTTGATCCAAAGAACGCAGGTGGGAGCAAGCCTGTAGAGCGCAAGGTAAAACGCAACATTTTAGATCCGTAATCTCCGGCATATTGCACTCAATATAAGTTCCATTAATTAATGGCATACACACAATCATCATTTTATTTCACTGACCTGTGTTACGGTAGTTGCTGAAAGTGGTGACCATTAGCATTCAGACATTCTCGACATCTTTTGAAATTTGAATTCACATGCAAAAGTTCTTCTTTCGTTATCCTTCTAATTTCTGTTCTTATATTTTCTTTCAGTTCATTGATGATGTGTGGGTTATTTCTACAGACTCTATTTTTAGAGTTCCCCACAAATAATAATCGAACTGCATCTTTATTTGGAGGTCGAATATCGGGGAATTTCTCTACAAATTGCCTTCAAACTGGTAGGCATGACTCTGTTTTGACGTAAGTTTCATACATAAATATTCGCTGTTGTAGAGTAAACTTTTCAGCTTGCATTTCTATTATCTAAACAACTAATTTAATGCACAGCACACACACTTGAAACGTATTTAAAAGAAATACCTACATAAGCACACACGTCTTCTATCACCAACATCTCAGACTGTACTTAAGCTGTGGCAACGACCAGTAACATACAGGCCCACATAGCCTTGAAGCATAAAGCAATCGGCAGTTGGAATCTCTCCACGTTCTTTGGATCAAGCATGACGTGATATACTGTATATATATTCATTCTATCAATTATTCCCTAATCATTTACCGGATTTGAAGTAATATCATTTTCTGAAGGCTTTGACACCAATCTCCCAAACAGCTTCCACCCAGGAGTTGATCCACCACTGCTGTTATTACCACAACTACCACTGCTATTATTGTTTTGGGCGTCCTGAGATGACTTCCAAACAAACACATTTCTGAAAGTATAAGTAAACTACTATGTACACACTATCTATTTTCTCATTGATACCGTGAAAAATACAAGAATGACCTTGTTATATGCTTTGTTAAACCGACTTTACCACAACTTAAACATTTTTTAGAACTCTGATAAACTTTCAAATTTCATATAGGCCTAACTAATAAAATATTTCAATTTCCTGAAGAGGTGAGAGATAAGTGTAAGATAAAATGGACATCACACAGAGCATTTTCTGTGAGTAGGGTGAATAAAACTAGACCTACGAAATGTTGTGTTATATGTTACTTAACTTTTAATTAAGTTAACACTCAAGAACATGCATCCTTGTTTAGCTGTAGATATGGACTTCCTATCTTATACACATCCAAACAACTTCCCGATCTAGATGGCTCAGATGCACTGTACTTAACTTAAGAAATTAAGTAGCTACTTGTAACAAAAACTAGATAACTTATATAAAGTACTGAAAATACAGAAAAATTGTTAAACAACTGATGATTTTATTGAAAAGTAAATGCTGATTCTAGCTCTGAAAATAAAAAGCAAGAGGCTAGTTTTACAGTTAATTAAATAGCGAGAAACACAATATAGACTAATATAATTACGAAGAAAACTTGGAAGATGGCATTAATTGGTGCTCAACCCATCACAGCAAAAATAATATACTCCTAAAATATTGCAATAAGAGGAAGTAAATTGTTTTCAATATTTATGAGTTCCCATAAATAAGAAAAATGTTTCTGAAAAAATAATTACATTCAGACATAGGCCTATTTGTCGAACTTGAAACAGCAAATTTAACTTATAAATAAAATATTGAGAGACGCTCTTCATATTCAACAAAGTAATGGCCAACCCAACATTCTCTTTTATAACTGTGAAACTGAGTGTTAAAAAATAGGCTAATTATCTGAACATGAAAGAAGCGGCAGAAAATATGTGGGTCATTCGAAAATTAGTAGCAACACTTTAATTAAGATCAAAAACTTATTTATTTACACTTGACATTAATTCCATTTCTTGAAAGTAACCTCCTTCAGTATCACGTACCTGCCACCACACCTCTGGAAGGCGAAGATCCACGGCAACATTAGGCCACAACATCGTTAAAATTTCGAGATTCATGTACTAATCGTATAACCTCATCCAGTAAGTTATGTATCTCACAGCATAAGGTAAATGTTTATATTCCTACTTATCTTATCACTAGTTTTTTTACAAATGATAACATGACATCCTGTCAATAGGAGACTTCCCATATCCTCAGTGGCGGTGCATCCTATGCGTTCAATGGTTCAGAGAATCCTCTGTCATTTTAGGTACGAACAGCCACTGCATATCCTTTAAAAAGATATCTAAGCTACAACCAATAAGTAGCCTATAAATATAAAACATCATAATAGCTATGCCATATTTATTTATATACAAATTAACTTAAGTCTCACCTGCTAAAAAAGCCGGATATTCCCTTCTTTTTACTCTTTGTGCCACCCATTTCCTCATAGTACGAGTCACCAGACCCTGATGGACTACAATGTGTTGTAGTTGTCGTTGAAAGATCATCTGGATCATCATTATTAGAAGAAGGAGATGCATCACTTAAGCTTGATACAATGCTTGAGAATGAGCTGGCATCTGTACGGGAAAGTGAACCAACACAAACGCGCTGTAATGTACTGCGAGGAGACTCAAAACTCAAGGAATCTTCTTCACTGCACTTCACAGCACCAACACCTTCTTCTTCTATACATTCGAGGCGCTTCTGTTTATTTAGGTCTGGAGATTGCTGTTGTAATGTATCACTCGGATTAATTATATGTAATTGTCTAGTTACTGGACTATAGGCAATTGGAATGTTTTGGAGAAGTTCTGTTAAAGGGATTGGTGCTTTACTAGCGTTGACACCAGTTGACTCATAGGTACATGTTGGTCGTATGGAGGAACTGTGCTGTACAACTGAACTGTAATTGTCTTTATCACAGTTTGATGATAAATCACTTTTCCATAATAAAGAATTTATGGGGAAATTCTGACCTGTTTTAAGAGAATGGGTACCGGTATCTAGCTTAGAGCTTTTATCTGCTGTGAGCCCACAACAAGAATTAATCTCAAATACACTTTTACACACATCACCAACATTAGTTACAGCGTTATCTTCGTAGTTTGAATGATCATTCTCAGAATGAAGGTTTCGTTCTTCCTCACACCCTAAACAGTCATCACCTTTATCAAACGTATCATTTGGTACATTATTATGAGGAGAAGCAACCTTGTCACTACCCCTTTCTGGCCAAGTCCTAAACCAAGTTTCATTATTACCTACACTTCCTACTTTAACTGTAATTATACCCACTTCTTTACTTTCATGGGGTTCATTACTGCACACAGGTATTTTATTGTTGTCATCCCTAGATACACAAGAAAACTTTTTGCCTTCTAAGCAACTCGGCAAGCTCTGGCTTCTTGACTTTTCCGTCACACTATTTAAAGCTTTCTGAATGTTATGACCAGAATTATTAATCAGTGATGATCTCGTCCGAAGTGTTCGAAATGTATTTGTTAATTCACTATTACAAAATATCACTCCTGGTATTCGGGATTCCAGTTTTACTCCTGCTTGACCCCGATTAATTTGATGAGATAGATCTTGAAAAACAGATTTCACCTCTCTCCCTTCTGATGGTATGTACATCGATGGCATATTCTCATGTTTCTCTTTCCGCGGAGATGCGTTTTTCATATCAGAATTTAATCCCTCCAAAATATGCTAAGCATATAGAAAAAAACTCGGAACCCCTTGTTTACAACATACCACAAGTTAAAAATAAATTTAAAATTAAAAAGGAGTAACTAACCTACTACTCCTCCCACTAACTTCACACAGTTCATTCAGCCGTCAGCTGCTTGGTTATCTTGCGGTTTTGTTTTTGTACATTATGAATACACCCTTCTCACGAACTATCGTGATCACCGTAATGCATTGAAGTTACGCATGACGGACTTGTTTATATTAATGACGCCATATCATTACGAGTAGTTTTATAACTTTATTATATATTATGATTGGTTATTTAAATATATAAATTATATACATACAATCTTATGCAACACGTGTTATTCCTTGTACGGGTATTATACACAGCAAAAAGTACGCATAGGTGCTTGAAACGTGTAATTATGTGCATTGATAAATAGGCTTCAACGATACCAACATCACCAACCAGTGTATGTAATGTAGTGGTGTAGTGATTTCACTTTGACATCATCGATAATTTCGTGAAAACAATATAATCGATAGTCGAGTTAGAAGATCTCCCGCCAATTTATTGAAGCATTCGTGAAGTTACAGATGTGAGTGACTGACATGTAAATATTTTATAACTATTTTATTTGGGTAGTAATATAATATAAGCTATGAATGTCAAGAAGAGACCAATGCGTTATGCGCATTCCGAAGGTCATACAGATGTATGCTATTCGGAGGATGGAAAGTAAGTGAAATATACTAAATTATATTATTACCAGTATGTTATACAGTATATAACAGTGTTGTTTGTACAGTTCTATATTCAAAATAAAATTCTAATTAATCTTATGAAAATATATAATTTAATTTCTTTTCGTATGAGAGAACTATTACACATGGACTTTGGAATATATTAAAGTCAAAAAATAAAATATAAACTTATGAATACATTAAACAAAACAAAATAAACAAAAACATGTCCAATTTCTATGTAACAGTCTTGTTCGTACACTTTCGTTGATTTTACCAAGTTTTTACACTGTTCTGGTTTGATTTTAGCCCATTTTCCTCTCACTACATGTTTCAATTTCTCGAGGTTGTACACTTCTGCTTTCTCACACTTCTTTTCAAAATACGCCACAAGTGTTCAATGGGGTTTAAGTCTGGTGACTGAGGAGGTGTTCGCAGTTGCTGGGGTGTGTTCCATATGAGCCAATCCTTGTTAATTTGAGCAGTATGTTTACTGTCATTGTCTTCTTGAAACATATACACAGGTGACATCCCAATTTTTTGTGTACTCTACCTAACATTTGACCTTAAAATGTTATTGTACACATACTTATCCATAATCCCATCTATGAACTCAATATTCCCCACACCATTTGCAGACACATCCCCACATTATGCATCCACCCCTGTGTTTCCCTGTAGGTAATGTGTTGTTTCTGTCGTTATCAGTATTGGGCTTCCTCCATATGCTATGAATGCCATCGGAACCATAAATATTTATCTTCGTCTCATCTGACCAAATTACCCTGTTCCAAAATTCCTCATCCTTACCAACATGTTCTTTAGCGAAGTTCAATCTTCGAGCTCGATTTGTTTCACTAATGTACGACCTCTCTTGTGGTCTTCTGCCATGGTAACCATTTTTTCACAACACACGCTGGATAGTTTGATTGCTGATCTTCGTGTTTGAAGTCTCTTTAATCATGACTCGAATTTGTGGAACACTAAATTCTTAAATTTTTTACAACTTAATTAACTATGAATCTCTCATTACGTGCATTAAGCAATTTTTGCTTCGTTTCTCATGCCAAGTTCCATGATTTCGAATTTTTTCTACAATGTGTTGTACTGTAGAATGTGTTTTATGCACTATTTTACCTATTTTTCTATAGCCTTTCAGAGCCAGGCGAACAATTTTCTTTAACCCATAATTGAATTCCTTACAACGCTCCATTGTACACAATTCTGAATGACAGACTAACAGCAAGTGACCTCCACTGAAAGACAACTCTCTGTGCATTGCATGCTTGTTTACTGTGCAGCTAAACGTAACTACTCCCTCTCTGTGGGGTAAGTGTACGAACAATAGTGTTACATGAATTTCACGGAATATGTAGTTTTAAATTTTTATGTAAGTAACAGGTGTATGTAAATTAATTTTATTCATGTCATAGTGTTCGTGTTTAACTCGTCAAACATAATGAATTTAGTTTTATTGACATTTTGAATTTTAATGTCATTTCGAAGGTTAGTTTAACAGTGCATGAGGTGTACGAACAACACTGTTATATACTGTAGCCTATATATGGTAGTACTTTACATGTAGTACATTGTTGTTTACATTATCTTCCTTTAAATTTGTGTTATTCACATGAGGAAAACATATTATGTTAAAAATTGAGTATTAGGAATTGTCATTTTGTATATAACAAGCATATATTGGGAAGCAAGAAGGAAAATGGTGTAACTACCAAAATCCGAGTCTTTGGAAATCATTATAGGCTAATTATTTACAGACACATTCTTACTTGTGGAATGGATGGTGATGTGCGTATTTGGATTGGTTTAGAAGACGATGATCCATCTTCACAATGTGTGGGAGAACAAGCCTTAACAGTTACTCATAAGGTAATGCATCCAAAATTTCTGTTCATTTTATTATAGTAAAACATCAGCCAGACCATCTAACCACAATAGAGATCCAGGACGCATACTGTTCCATATTTTTTAAATTAAAATTTCAACGTTTTCTTATGATTGACATGTTGTCAGCCTCTTTACACTCTCACGAGAAAGTATGTGGATTGGACCTCTATTGTGAGAAGATGGAGGCCTAGCCAATAATTACTACATAATTACCCACAGGGATACAGTTTTAATATTTCAAGGCAAATGTTGGGCTTGAAGAAGCTCCTATTAGTAAAGATATATCTCTTATTGTGTAAAACAAATTTTCAGGGTGATCATTACTATGTTGGTACTGATAATAATAATGTCCAAGCATACACTTTTCCTGGATCAGATCGGGATGGAATTATATCACGCTTCACTGCATCTGTTACTCATATTGCCGTTAGTGGTGATGGCAAGAGAATTGTTGCAGGATCAAGGTAAGGATAAATAGCATCCATTTGTAAGTAATTGGTGTAATTATTATTATTTCAATAATACTAAAATAATTCTGAACATTTTCACACCCGTCTCCCATTGCTGCATGTTGCCTTTTGTTTTGTTTCTGTACCTGTAATAACTTCACAATAAATGAAGTAATTTCAAATACAAGAAATAACATAAGTTAATGACTTACCATTGACACACATGCTAAAGCATTATATCATTTACATTAATACCAACTGACAATAAAAATTACACATGTACAAACCTAACCACTGGAGTCCATAGATGTCAATCTTATGACATCATCCCTTCTCCAATCTAGCCAAACATATATTCTCATAAACTCACTACTGATATCCTATAGTCAAATAGACCTCATGATTATTTAAGTCTCTACCTTGCCTCACGTCCCTGCAGTGACTGCGTGGCCTAAGTCTAGACCATCAGGCTGTCCTAGATTCGAGTCCTAATTAGGTCTTGGATATTTCATTGAAAAATCCATAGTAGTAGTGACACTTTTAGTGGACAAGGTCACAGTTGGGGTTTCTATCAATGTTGGCACAAAAATAGGAAGGTCGATTGCTTTTTGATCAAACCTCATACATTAGTGATCCCAAAACCATGTTATTCGTTGTTAAGTATTGTTTTTTCATATGTATTTAGTTCATTCTGTGCTTTACAATGCTTCATCTTCAAATTGTTTCAAAATTGAAATCAATAGCAAAAAGATTCTCATTGATGTTATTGTTATGTTATGTTTCAGTGATATGGAAATCCATATCAGCACTATTGGTACAGCAAAGACTACCGTTTTGTCAGGACACAAGGCTCCAATTCTTGGGGTTGCTCTAGATCCAAAGGATAAGTATGTGGTAAGGAGTGTTCAAAAATATATACATTTGATGCTTATTACACATAATATTCAGTATGTGTAAATCCTCCTGTTCCAATGAGCTTCTCAGGAAGGACAGTAGAATGAATTCATTTTCATCAGACAGTATGGGAAAAGTTACTTTGAGTTTGCCAGGCTGACGTATTCTACACTTCAGAAACAACAACCAGTCATACTTGAGAAGAATTTTATATTATGGGTGAATGTCATATTGTTATGTACTGATTTTCTTCTGCTCCTTACTGCTGTCCACAAATGGTGAGTTGTAGTAGAAATATTACTGCAAACAAAACGGATATTTCACATTGAGAGCACTCTATAAAAGTGATTTTCTGCCTTACAATAGAACGAAATGGTTTTGGTGAGATCAATCCAAGGATTTGCTATGGGATTATCTGACATTTGGCTTTCAACTAGGTAATCAAATCAAGCAAGATTCGAACACAGCCTCAGATTTCGAGTCCATTAGCTACTATCTTCGGTTATGCCAGTGGTCTTTTAAGTAATAGATGACAGTGAAAGGAATAAAGAAGCCCTCACCACATCTGTATCTTTATCCACTGAAAAAATCTTATGTATAGAACTTACATAGTACCTTATTTCTTTGCGAAAACAGTCTGAAATTATTAATTGTTAATGACATCTTATTAGGTTATGAAACTAACAAAGCACCTATAAAATTATTCCTAAGAACATCAGTGAAGGAATAGGCAGGAAAGGTAATTTATATTTCGACATGACAGTATGTGTTCTCTTATGATCAGAAAAATAGATTAATAAAATACGCGTATGAATTTGAGTATGGTAGCATGTATGGGCAAATCCAGAAATGCATATAGAGTGTTAGTTGGGAGGCCAGAGGGAAAAAGGCCTTTGGGGAGGCCGAGACGTATATGAGAGGATAATATTAAAATGGATTTGAGGGAGGTGGGTTATGATTGTAGAGACTGGATTAATCTTGCTCAGAGTTTTAGTTGGGAGTCCACAACTGTGGAGTATCAGCATATCTGGCCGCGAAACCAGGTGACCCGGGTTCGAATCTCGGTCGGGGCAAGTTACCTGGTTGAGGTTTTTTCCGGAGTTTTCCCACAACCCAATACGAGCAAATGATGGGTAACTTTCGGTGCTGGACCCCGGACTCATTTCACCGGCATTATCACCTTCATTTCATTCAGATGCTAAATAACCTGAGATGTTGATACAGCATCGTAAAATAACCCAATAAAATAAAATAAATTTAGTTGGGAGGCCACAGGGAAAAAGACCTTTGGGAAGGCCGAGATGTGGATGAGAGGATATTAAAATGGATTTGAGGGAGGTGGGATAGGATTTGTGTGTGTGTGTGTGTGTGTGCGCGCGCGCCTTTTTTTTTTTTTTTTTTTTTTTATTATAGCAGTGAAGTCCTTCTCCTCCTTGCTTCCTAATATTTAGGTATAAGGTCCATAAAATTTTCCAGAGATTCACAGATTTTTAGATGTTCCCTGTCCATGGCATCTTCTTTATTAATAAATATTTCAGGAATGGATTTTAAATCTTAGAGTAAATTGTTCCATCTTGAATTTTGATGTTCACTTGGAGAATTAGTGGGGTAATTGCTGTTAATTTTGCTTTTGATACCAGTAACTCGTTTTATGGACTCCTATGAAAAACTGTAGTTCTTCTTTACGTTTATTCTAGTTCCTTTCTTGGCCAACATATCAGCTTTCTCCTTACCATATATTCCACAATGCTCTGGGATCCATTGGAGAACTAAGGTCTTATTTAACATACAATGGATTTCCTTAATTTTTTCTGATTTAGCAAAAGTAGTTGTACTAACTGCCTGGATGCAGCTTTGTAATCAGCTAAGAGAACTATGTTTTTGCATTTCTGTAACCAAGGAAAATCATTTTTTAGAGCTGCGTAAATAGCTTCATGTTCACCATCGAAATTTGTTGTACATTTGCCAATATTTTTATAAAATGAAAAATATGACAAGTAGCATCTGCTCTAGCTCCTTCATCTGCGTTCATGAGTGAACCATCTCTGTAAATATGTAACCAATCATCCTGTGGGTATCTTGTGTTACTAGTCTGAAGAGTAATGGATTTTGCTATTTCTGGTTGAGTATCACTTTTGTGGAAGATTTCATCTAGATTGAGATGACAATTCACTCTGAAGTTATTTATTGGATTATACTGAAGTATTATATTTTCTTTTCCAGTTGGTATTTCTAGATTTTCCCTAATCCTTACGACTTCCAGTGTGAATTCGTTTTGGGTCTTTAGTGTAGATGTGGAGTTATATCTGTTCCATTTATCAGAATTTGGAAGTCGTTTTAATTTTTCATAAGTTAGAAGGGCTTGAGTTTCAAGCTCTACCATAATTAGCTTGTTAGAAGTAATTATTTGCATGGCTTCAATGTAGTGGTTTTAACTGCCCCAGTGATGAGATGCAAGGCTTGGTTTTGTGTTCTTTCCAGCATCTGTTCATTACTAGTTGATGATTGTAGAGACTGGATTAATCTTGCTCAGGATAGGTGGGCTTATGTGAGGGTTGCAATGAACCTCTGGCTTCCTTAAAAGCCATAAGTAAGTAAGAGTTTGAGTGTGAGAGTCCCACAGATCTTTCCATGCTGTAGATTTAAATAATAAAATTATGTATTTCTAAGTAATTGATTAACTAGTGGACTTACTCGTGTTAATTATGTAAGTTTGTGCGGCTTACAGTTGTTTCGGTGCTTCATCACACCATCCTCAGAGCCTACTAGATCCCGGCGTCATCTCGAACTTCTCTGCCTGTTATGTGGGTGCGTTTGATTGTTGAAAGGTGTTGAAAAGTGGAGTCAAATAGTGTGTGTGTACTGAAATTGATCTGTGTGTTGAGAATTTGATCGGGGTGTGTTTTAGTGTGTTTGTATATTTCGTATTGTTCCGAAAATATGGTACCGAAACAGCTGTAAGCCTCACAAACTTACATAATTAACATGAGTAAGGCCGCTAGTTAATCAATTACTTATATTCAAGTGTTAAAAGTAGTGTATGCAAGATTCAAAATGGATTATGTATTTCTTATTAAACCAAAATAAGTGTTAACAACTTTTTGCATTAAATAAATTACACTGAAAGACAAACAAAGGTATGATCAGCCATTAGCAGCCTGATAGAGTACAGAATAGCAGAGTACTGCTACTACCGTGACATGCATCTGATCCTGAATGAGTCACAATTGTTCTGTCATCACTATGGGACTGCACTTAAAGATATTTGCCCTTCATAGGAGATAAGCAATAGCTTGAATTGTCAACAGTTTTTCACTTGTTTCAGCAGTGTACTCCATTTGATTGATATATTGTGACTTTTATTTCTACACAATAATGTTGCTTTTATTCACAACAATAATGACTTTCTATAACTGAATTTAAACACTCCCGTCAGCAATGGGTATTTCACTCCACACAGCAACACAGTATTTGTTATTGCACTCCACAGATGACAATGACAATTCACTTGGATTATTGAGAACAACAATGTACTGCTAATCTCAACTAATGTTCACAAAGCACTAGGTATTTACAAAACAAAACTGTCAGTTCTCAGTTCACAGTTCGTTGCCTTGGCTAGTTCTTCTAGCTCATTCACTCAAGTTCACAGTATATCGAACCCAAGACTTCCAGAGACAGTCCACTGCACTCGAACTTAAGACTTCCAGATACGCCGCACTCACCTGGTTGCTGTCACAGTTGCTGTCCTCCTCAATCGAACCCAGGTCTTGAAGGCTGGCTTCCTTGACGTTCACTGCTGCTTCACAAGACTGACTGACTGTTCTAAACTGAACTGACTTTGGTTCTTCTTCGCGTCTTCTATTTATTACCAAATCATAGTTCCCAGAAAGTACTGTTTAGAGTATCTTCCACCCGATCGGCTCGCGTCGCTTTCCAGAACCATCTGTTCGGGAGGTATCATTCCCCCCTTCACCTCGCACAGCACAGCACAGCACCTGCAGCTTTGTGTCCCCTTCTCTCCTCTTTACACCGTGCTCATTGCCCACCGACTTGCGGCTTTCCCCTCTCCCCTTGCCTGTCTTATTGCGTGCCCTCCCTTGTGTGGGACGCGTCCTCGATTCCTGACGTGGCTGTCACAATATACTAATCACAGTATTTTTACTCGTATAATCAGTGTCTGTGAAGTCTTGGTTCGTGTATGTATGTCCTGTATTCTGCAGTGCTATTCATGAATGGTATTTCCCGGACCTTCGGTTTGTCAGAGCATAAATTAAAAATGGATTAGAATTAAACCAAAATCAGTTGAGAAGTGCCAATGATATATAGTTGTTAATTGATGAACACTGGAAACCAGCATATTATGCGTGTATTTCTTAATTTATACTTCAGGCATCATCTAGCTGTGATGGAACTGTTCGTGTTTGGAGTATTGACACTACACAGACTGTGAAAT
This sequence comes from Periplaneta americana, assembly GCF_040183065.1. Classification (NCBI taxonomy): domain Eukaryota; kingdom Metazoa; phylum Arthropoda; class Insecta; order Blattodea; family Blattidae; genus Periplaneta; species Periplaneta americana. The sequence goes on from NC_091119.1 coordinate 156,495,114, forward strand.
CATGGGACTGTGTTCCGAAATGTAATGCATTCTTAGCAGCAAAATGCTTGGGACGGCCATCATGGCAACCCGTAACTGGCCGATATTTATCTGTGCCTCATGGGAAGGAAATTCGAGTTTATGAGAGAGTAACATGGGATAAAGTGTTGTCCTTTTCTGATGACAGAGTGCAGCAGGTGAGTACATAATTCAAACAGCACATTCTATAGACATATATGCTAAATGCTCGTCTTCAATTCAACTGTAAATCCGTATTTATTTTGTTCTGGTGATATTTACTACGTGATTTAATTAACCATGTTATAATGAATGGACTAGTTGCATGACGCATGCCACTTTGTAATGAAACACGAGACTGGCCATTCTACTAAAGTTGCCTTCATTTTTGTCAAGCAAATGCTGTCATTTTACTTGAAGTAGTCGCGGTTTCTATTTTACAGATTACTTTCGTCTTTCCCCATATTCATAATTTCTCATTCATACTAATTAAACCAAAAATGGCTATGCCAATAGGCATACATAGTCCGTGCTTCTAAATTAGATAAAAAATCTTCAATGTAATCCCAGGTTTGCAAAGTTGAAAGCCATGCCATGCCTTGGGGAAGCATTCTACTACTATGAGGATCAGCAGGATCCCCGTAAATTCGTGACTTCTCTCCATCTATGAGAAAATGATGACAGGTTATAGGAAAAGGTATATTGGTACTTCAAAAAAATCTGGAAATAAGTCGATTCATGTACAACATTGAAGTTAGAATCTACATGTTAGTGGGTGTAGTTTGTTAATTTTTTTAATTTGTAGAAAAGTATTCTTTTCGAAGAATCTCCTGTGAAAAGCTAAATGTATGTTTTAAAATCATAGTAGCAGTTATTTGTTTTATTGCAGTGTGTTACAGTGTTGAATGATAGCATTGATCTCCGTTTATGTGTAGCTATAATTCACTTATCAACATACAATTTTGTACATAGGCTTCATAGGTAGATCGACTTACATTTTGTACAAATATACACTTACATTTAAAAAAATGTATTTTACTTTTCTTTGAACTTGTTTATTTCCCTCAGTTGCTTTGTTCGTACTTCACAAAATATTCCGAACATACGGTAAGGCTAATGTAGTGTTCATATATACCTAAAATTCTGGACAGACTCATATTACATACATAATCAATTTTGATTGGCAGATGGTAACAGTTATTTTTTTCTTACATGTAACAAAATTAAGTTACATATTATAGGACAGTTTTTTTAACCAGGGGTGTATGCAAAAGGGGGGGGGGTTACAGAGTCAGAAAGCCCCCATTTTTCCTTTCTCTAATTTTTCACTGTCAGAGTAACAAAATCTACATCGAGATGAGGCATAGGCCTCCTACCCCTCCTTCAATATATTCATCATGGCAGTTTCATTCTTCATCTTTGGTGAGTTCAATATTCCATTATTGTGTTTATAATTACATTTATTTCAATATATTTGATTTTTCCATGGATTTTCCTGTTATCTAAAGTGAAGTGTCTTACCTACGTATCATATACAAATAACTATTGACTGTTGACTAAATAAATATATATAAATGATTATTGTGTAAGTGTAATAATGACACAAGCATTTTTTATTATACAAAATTAAACAGCAGTTAAAATGTGTTCAAAATTGGATGACTATGAAAATATTACGTTTCAGAGATTTTATAAGGCTATTCATGAATATTATAATAATAAATATACCGTAACATAATAATAATAATAATAATAATAATAATAATAATAATAATACCGGTACATCAAATTTAAAATAGCGATAATGTAAATTGTAAACAATTTTAATAATACCCCCCTCCCCTTGACAAAATCCTGCATACGCCACTGTTTTTAACCCAAGGCTTTTCAAATGAAGGGGTGAGAATGAGATAGTCCAAAGCCACACTATTAACAAAAATGGTTTTTTGTGCGAGTTCACTTCTTACACATATGAGAAAGCTACCAGTAAAATATTATAAAAATTACTCAATAAATGACGTAAGTATATGCCGAAGAAATTATGATACTGCAACTAACAGTATTGGAGTCTAAACCTTTAACATGCTCTCTTGTAAAATTTTGCCTGTGTGGCTTAGGACTGTATCATTCTCACCCCTTCAAATATCTAACAATGTGTAATACAGAATCATAGTTTCTTGATAATTTCACTGCTTTCTCAATAGCTTAGTTGAATGGTTCAGTAAAAACGATCCAGTTAGCAGTTGACTGCTATGAGGTATATGTGCTACCAGTGGACAAGCTGGCCAATATACCGGTATTCTCGTTAATGTTATGTAAGAACAATTGATTCTATAACAGATTATTAAATTAAGATGTGAATATTTACCCCAACTAAACAAGTAGATACTGAATGTGTCTACTCTCTTGTTCCAGACTTTTCTGGCACCTGATAATCAGACTAAGTTTCATTTGTTATAGTTACATTTGAGAAATGATTGGGGTTGACATTTCCATCATGTGAATTATTTAGAATCCACTCATAAAATCTGCCCCTTCTGTTCAGACCACCAGGTTCCTACATCACAGTAATTTTATATGGTTTTAACTTGAATACTCTGTAGTCTTTTGCACATAACTGTATGAAACAGCTGTTTGTTGTGAGATATGCCGATACTATTTGGTAGGGGAATTTTGCAGTTGTGATCCAAAGTCTTCTTGGTTAGTACTCTTAGCTATTAGTATAGGTTTTGTTTATTTTAACAACTTTACCTTTCCTGCAGTTTATTCACCATAATGTCCTGCTCATACCTACGTGTCCCAGCACGCCACATTAATATTTTCTCTAGTCTGCTCTCAGAGCGATGTGGCACGGGCTAAACAAATTGAATTAAAACTATTTTCTCACCTATAGCATTTCCTACAGTGATACTTATTTCCTTCCAGGCATTACCACATAGGCTATTATCGCAATAGTATTTGTGGTTTTTGTTATAAAGAAATGGATATTTCATAAATCATAAAATTGGAATGTATTCAATAAAACAGTATTACATAAAATCGATTAAAAATCAATTGTAAATACTAAACATGTTTCGGGATTCTGCCTCCCCACCGTCAGTAGCTATGTTTAGAATTTACAGTTGATTTTAATCGATTTTATCTATGTGTTATTAATATTTTATTGAATAGATTTCAATTTTATATTTTACAAATGGATGAAAACACTTATAATATATTGACTAAAAAATATAATAATATAAATGATGAAATGAATATTTCTCAACCAAATTAATCAGTTTTTCACAATCCATTTTAATTCCTAACCTGTGAAGAAGTTAAGCTTCACAGATAACCCATATAAGAAGCTGAATATTGTTATGTCAGCATTTCAGCCCCAAATGGAAAACCTGAGCATCTACGCAACAAATTCTGATTCTGATGTGTCATCGAAAATTATTCTTCTCGACAAATACTGATTGCTCCATACTGCACTGTGCCATGGTGCATTGCCCCACATCCTCTGATTTAAGTACATTATTATGCCGAAGCTTGACGCGTAAGTGTGAACAGGCCATATGTATATCATGGAATTGTGTGGAACCCTGATGATAGGGAATTGAATTCTGAAGTGTCCCTGAAACTTCATGAGCTGACTCCTTTTAACACCCGTGAACACTCTTTGTAAACTAACTGAAGTACTTAAACGAGCCATCAACTGAATAGACATTGACTTGTGTATGTAGAGGCTGAACTTGTCCTGGCCTGCTAATATCAGCACTAATGTCATATGGCAGTCGATTGTCAACTGAATTACTCCATAGAAAATAAGTCATTTGCAGCTTATTTCCTCCAGTCCCGTTTCCTTTCTTTCCCCTTGTAAATACTTAACATATGCCCAGGATCTACAAAATGTTTAACATAGATGTAGAACAATCTGTCAAAGAAATACAGATATTGTTTAACCAGGGTGTGGAACAGAAGATGCTTAATTTTCTTTACTCTGTATGTGTTTTTCACTAAAAGATAGCCCTGTTTTTGTTATACATTTCGTAATGTTTGCAGGATTTCTCTATATCAGCATTTTCCCCCTGTGGCAACTATTTAGCAGGATGTACGTCAACTGGAGATGTTTGTGTGTGGAATGTGAACCTTCAGACATGTGTTATGAATATCAAGCACGACCGAGGATACAGCATATGCGCATTGGCATGGAACCCAAGTGGTAATGGGGAGATTGCTTATTGTGATATAATGGGCCAGTTGGGTACACTGGAAGATTGTATACCAGTCCAACAAGACAGTGAAAAGCCTGTAACTCAGGTTGGTATATTTGTTGTCCAAAGTTTCATATAATAGAGCAACTACATGCAAATAAACCATTTGTTCAGGAATAAATAAAAATAAATAAAAATGTTCAGTAGGAGACTGAAGACTGGCTAGCTATTCAAACAGGGCATAACAGACCCAATAGAGTCAGTGACCTTTCAAGTCTAGCTTTATATCTGAAACATTGGAGATATTAAGTCTCAGCACACATTGGAATACCAAAAAGTCTTCTTCTATATACAATCGCCAGGAAAGCCTAAAACTTCAGAAAATCGAAACCTCTTCATCCAGAATTGTCATTTTTCTGGTCGCAACTCTTAATAACATATTATGATAATAGCTGCAATCTCTGGTAGAAAAGAGTGCAAACGTGTTAATTGAAAAGCCATTCTGCATAGTCTTCTGATTTTAACAATAGCAACTGAAAATGGGTGTCAGTTTAGCTCATACCTGCAAAGAAAAGCCAGCGACTTCGTTGTCATTTGCTCGGCATTGAAAACCAATCATTTCTTATAGTTCAACAATAGTTGTCAAAATATTTTGCTCTTATGTGAAGATGATAGATGTTATGTGAACAAGTGGCATATTGTTAACATAAGTTTATATGCCACTTATTTTCTTTTAAAAATTAAAGCATATTCAATTCATTTCATACCAAAAATTTTTACTGCATGGATACTCGTTCTTTTTTTGTGTTATACAACAAAACTGGTTGTATTATATACACTTCTTATTATGTTAGTATCTTCCTCTTAGGAAAAGCTGATGACTGTTGATGAACTAATACAGTTAAATTATATTGACGATGATGATGAAGATGGAGAAAATGTAATTTCCTTAGAGAAGATAAAAGCGGAAGCCTCCCAACCAGTATTTGGAGATGATGATGACAAACTGAGCCATGCAGGTAAGTAAATTAGTGAGTCATCATGGAACTCGTTCTTTTAGAAATGTTAAAGGTATAATAATAGAAATCAGTTTTAAATGTCTAAAATAAAACATTATCACTATCAATTCCCTTGATTTTCAAAGTTACTTTCGGTATAATTTCATCATTTTTCATGTAATGATTGAAATTGTACCGAAAGCAGCTTTGAAAATCAAGGGAATTAAAAGTGATAATGCTTTTTTCTTTCTTCTGAAAAATCTGTTTAAATGCATATACCGGATTTTGGAGGTACAATGACAATATACCAGTATCTTGCATTATATGCGTTGAAATTTCTGTATAATTGAAACTTCATACTTTGTTTTTTTTCTTCTTGATCTTGAAAATACGTCGATTCCTTATATATATGTATTGCCTATAACAGGGATGTCAAAGTGCCTGCACTGCGTGCTCTCAATAACCTGCACAACATTTCCTTAAGAGCGATGATTGTACTTTATCTTGCTAGAAATGAACCTTGTTGGATTTGTATTGCTTGTGGTATAAGCATGTAGTATTAGGCGCTTTGACATCCCTGGCCTATAAAATTAATAATAGTAATGTATTCAGTCTCGCCTGGCTTATAGTATTGGGTAGAAGTGTCTTAACCCTCTTCATTACAGAAAAACACTTCTTATTTTTCTGCTGGGAAGATCTCAGGATAACTGTTATAGGCATTGCCACAACGAGATTGGAACTCTTGCACACATCCTGGGATCCTGTCCACATGGCGAAATGCTAGACAAGAACGATCAATTATAGCCACTGCCATTAAAGATGCTGATTACAACATCTTTGAAGAAGTACATGGGGTCTCTTTCATTAGCAGTACACGACACATAGATACAATAGTTTTCAAGGAATCTGTAAGATCTGGATTCATAATTGACCTCACTGTGCGTTTCGAAATGAATGAGGAACAGCTGGCAGAAGTGGATAAGGAAAAAAAGAATATCTATAATCCCACCATTCTTTATTACCTCCAAAACTACTAGCTAAAAGAGCCTGAAGTAATTGGACTTCTGGCTAGGGCAAGAAGTACCACTACTCTTTTCATGAAGGATGTGTTTAAGACGCTTGAAATACCTACCTCTATTATTCCTTAGCTGCTTTGAAAGGATCAATTGCTCTACTAAAGCAACACCTATATTCGAAATGAAACTGAGTTCATTAGCACTCTTTAATTTTTCGTAATACTTATCTCTCTCTCAAAAACTAGGTATATTTCTGCTAATCCGAAAATGTTTTTGCATCTCTGTATTTGTTGGAGTTTCATTTTTCAAAACAAAATCAATGGTTCAATGAACTTGTAAACATATTTATATGCTTAAGTACTCTTTACCTTTTGTGGCAGCACGCGAATGGTGAGAAAATTTCTAACTTAATTCCGGTTAGTTTACTGTTTATGAGAAGTCACTTTTAAGATTATTTCTGATGATAAATTGCAACTAAAAAGTGACACCTGATGCTGTCCAAGGATCATTTCTTGAATATAACACTTCTTATTCTGTTGTCAGTTTACATTTTTGAAGATTTTCGGAAACTTCGACTGTGGCTTCAGAACCTTAATTTGGAAATCATCATTATCAATGGCTCAACAGACCAGTGTGGGCCCTGGCCTTCCTCAGAATCTTCTTCCAGTCGCCTCTATTAAGAGTCTTGCCCTCCCATTTCCCTTGGCAGATACTGTCCTCCTATCTCAATTTAGGTCTTCCAACTCCTCTCTTGCCCTCTGATTTTGTTTAAAAATTATTCATATAATTCTGTCATTACTCATTCGTATTATGTGCCTTGCCATTTGAGTCTATTAAGTTTAATGAACTTAACTATATCTGGTCCCTTGTACAACTGATATAATTCAAAATTGTATTAATTTGGAAATGCATTATTTAAATGATAGAAATTTTTAGGCATAAAAAGCATAGCAGCCAAGAAGTGCTTAGCGAAAGTAAACCTTAGTAAGTAGCAAGTAAGACTGTCTTGCACAGATTTTAATGAACTTTGGTCAATTCACAATGCAAATAACTCGATTCATAACGTATAATCTATTGCAAAGTAATTACACTTCCCAGTTCTAGTAAACTGTCAACATGACATGTGCATTGGCTTGGCATCCTCATATAGGCAAAATTCAACTTATGTGCTTTATTTCGTCACTGTTCAGAAGAAGCATGGGAAAAGTGGCACACCGACTAAAGGTACTGGTGGTGGCATTGGCAGCAGCAGCAGCATAATCCCGAATACCATTTGCACTTTTTTTTAAATATTGGTTTTGAAAATCAGGTGCGGATCTTATTCAAGCCTTTCATATCATGGTCTCATATGTACATTGTTCCGAATTAAAAATTTAGTGTGTGGGTCGAAGTAAGTAAGAACCAGTAGTTTTTCTATGTTCTTTGGTTTTCACTCCTAATTTTATTTTGTTTATCATCGTTATATTTGTCGTCAACCTTGAAGGATGGTTAAATAGAGAACTATCTACTTTTTAGTTCTACTTTAGGGCTATGATAAAAAAGAAAGTGTTCTGCTTATTCTTAGCAACTAGTTAATGTCTGGCATAAGTTAATTAAAAATATTTCCTTCTAACAGATGCAGATGATGAAGATGAAGTTGAAAGTAAATTAAGTGCTACAGCTAGAATTGTTCCCAAATGTGATCTTCAGTCTCCATTTCAACCATCTTCAACACCTGTCCATTTGCAGCATAGATTTATGGTAAGAGATATTCTAAATACATTTTGTTAGTATTTATTTCTCGGAATTGTGTAGCATATTTATTACAAAAATTCTCATTTTATTCCATAAGATATAATAGTTCAGTAGTGAATGCTGACTTTTATGTAACTAAGTTATTGAATACATGAACGTAAAAAAATGCTACACTGTTAAAGATGTTCGAACCACAGTTATACTCTTGCCGAAATACAAATTCGTGGTTGTTTTATGTTCCATGCTGGAAATCAGATTTCCTTGTTGAGTAGCTTATGAATTTTGTCGTTTGTTACACTTTTTCTGCCCAACATGGGCAAGCATTCCAAGCACCAAGCACAGCACAAAGACGGAAGTCCTAACACACACAATATATTGGAAGAATAACAATCGAAAAAATAAAATTACTCAAATAGATAGGCTATTTACTTCACTTTGCTTCACATAACTGGTCACTACACGAGCTGATGTAGTAATGATGGAATACCTAGAATCTCATTATTGCACTTAGTGGCCGACCATGATAATATCTTTGAAAAATATTGGAGTGCAAGAGGTCAAATGACTTTATTGTCAAATGCCTGGCATTAGAAAATGACAACAACAACATTATTGCAGTTAACAAAAGGAACCTTGATCCTCTATACCAGCGTTGTCAGACAGAGACTAAACGGAGCGGAGCGCTCCACTAGACTGGTTGCTTGCTCCGGTGTTTCCACAGACATAAGCAAGTTCAAGCTCCAATCTAGCTCCACAACTGGTTTTGGAGCTTACAACTCTGACACTACTGCTCTATACACAGATACGTCCAGTTGAAGATCAGTTCACTTTCACATTAAAATACTTTGTAGAATAAGTTTCTGATTCTCTTAGAAAGTGACAAAAGGATAGCACAGTCATAGAAAACCATAATTGAATTCTAATGTTACATTTCATAAATTTAAAAATCATATTATAACATTATTGTGGTTGAATAGTAATCATGTAATGTTTCAAAATGCCTGAAGTTCTATTTGAATTTCAGTTGGAATATGTTCACATTTTCTTTTTGGCTGTAATTTGATGAATATCTGAATTTTTATACTGTACAAATAATTGGAAAGTCAGATTGATAGAAATTATATGTCTTCAACATTAATATTGGTTTACAGGTGTGGAACTCCATTGGAATTGTACGTTGTTACAACACTGAAGATGAAAATTCAATTGATGTAGAGTTTCACGACACTTCTTTACACCATGCCCTGCACATAAACAATTTCCTTAAACATACAGTGGCAACATTGACTGAAGATGTTCTTGCCTTAGCTTGTGAGATACAAGATGATGCACCAAGGTTTGTAAAGTACATACCTGTACCATTTGATTTAATCCACCATGATATACTGTCTTTCAAATGTTAATCAAAGTCACTACAGGTTAAGATACCAAACTTTTTGAGAAAATGTTTTTACTGTTCACTGCAGCAAAGTGGTATGTGTGCTGTTGAATTCCTGGGATGGTAGCAAAGAATGGAGTATTGATCTTCCTGAAGGGGAAGAGGCATTAGCAATTTCTGCAGGTCAGGGCTGGGTTGCTGTTGCCACTGATACAAGAAACCTGAGAATTTTCACTGTTGCTGGCACACAGCGTGAAGTGATATCCTTGCCAGGGCCTGTTGTGTGTCTTTCTGGACATAGAAACAAGTTGCTAGCAATTTTTCACTCTGGTATGGGTAAGTGACACAATGTTTATTCAACTTACGGGCAAATCATTATTGTAATCACTGTGAAGGGAGCAATGACAAGTTTGGACACATTTTTTTTCTCCGTCTTTGGTCGTAAACAAAGAGATCTTTTATTTGCAGTACATCTATTACTTGAGGCGAATAGGCTTAAGTTCTATGTAAAATGGAATCCAAAGTCGATATTTTTTTCTTTAAACCACATCTACATCAGCTAAGTTTGAACCTGCAGTATTTACATTCAAAGTAAATACAGTAACCACAAGATTAATGAACATGCTATAATCTAGTAGATTTAATGTAATACATCGACACAGAAACTTCGTAAATATTATATAATTCTGAAATGTTTACTGAATTTATATGACTACGAATCTTGCATTTCTAGAGTTCGCTGTATACTAGAGGTTTACTATGACTAATATTAAGCATAATTTTAATTCATCTTGATAGTAGGCAAAAATAATAAGTTAAAGAAAGGTCTGCTGTAAAAGAGTTTACAGTGAAACCTCTGTAAGACGCTTTTCAAAGGACTGCATAAAAGTAGCGTATTACACGGGACCGCGTATTAGTGACAGTGGGTCATTTTTGGATTTTTTAAATTTTGACACAAAGATATGAATCAGCATAAACATTTGTTGAAGAAATTTAAGGATTAAATACTGTAATTATGCAGGATAAAAGGTTATTTTATTTTCTTTCCTTTCAGAAAATGTCAGAATAAATACATTGTCTTATCAATTAAAGTGCCCCTTTATTAAAAAAGTAAAAAATTGTTTCCTGTCTTGCATTTGATCCAGTACTATGAATAAATTGCATTTTCCACACGATTTTAATCGGAAGTGACATCAGTAATTTGACTACTAGAAACATTAATCAATCTACGAATCACAGATACCACACCAAGGGTTTCGTTGCGAGAGGATTTGGAATGTCTACCGCTTCCACTTCTTTTTCAAGTCTTCACTGACAATGCGATTTAAAACTGCCAGCAAGAAGAATAGGCTCTAAATAAGTAGTCTTGCAGGTACTCAAGATTGTATTCACCAAAAATTTCTACAAATCCTTGAATATGCGGGCGCTAGCGGTAAATGTAGAAGTCCAAGAAAATTTTCTCAGTATCCTTTAAAGTACTATATTTTAGAATTTTTAACACATGAAAGAGTGTATTAAACAGGGTGATGAGCGTATTAAGCTGTGGATTTTACATGGTTTTTTATAGGGATGTCAAGGGACCAGACGAAAAGAGCGTATAATGCAGGAAAGCGTAACAAACGGGCGTGTGTTATCGGGGTTTCACTGTATTTCATTTTCGTAGAGTCTCTTGTATATATTCATTCATTACTAAGTTATAAACAGCTCTGTGATTCTCGAAGAAGGAAAACATTTTGTGCTATAATGAAAGTTGGTATATTGAAGTCATGTGATTCTGGAACATACAAACTCATACACTCGTTCTTTATATAGTTATAAATTTTAGGGTGATTCTCAAAGGAAGAAGATATTTTAAAGCATATAAATCAAAATCATTGTCCTCAGGTCATGTGATTCTGAAAACATACTTTTTATTTATTTATTTTTTGTACAAAAAATGATGAAATAATGTTTGTATGTAGTTTCTAAGAATAATATTATAAGGAATTACATAATTTGAACGTTAATACCGCAGTGACCGCCAGTACTTGTGTACTGGAGGTCTCAGTTGATTCATTCTGAATTTATAACACGTACTGGGCAAGCCCGTGATCCAGGCAAACAGAAGTCTTCTCTGATACCCCATTTCCCCTGTAACATCCCAACAATTCTCCATCATTATTTATACAGATGTAATGTAGACCCACTGTCTTTGGTGGACTCTGGATAGTCTCGACAAACTAAGTAATCTATGCTTTTAGGCACTAGTGACATCTATAAGCCACATTCATGGAATCAGAGTAATTAATTTCAAATTAAGCTCCTTCCATGCGTGATTTAAGTAAAAAGAATTTAGATTTGTATAAAATTGTCTGAAAATAATTAAAAAAAATGTAATGGAAACAGGAAGTAAGAAATGTAAATGGTAAGAGTACTGTATTTATTAAACAATTGATTTACTGTAATTTCAGTCTTGTTAAGTTTTTTTAAGTGGAATATGTGATTTTTTTCTAATTCTCTAATTTATAAACTATATTTTTCAGGTATTCCAGGTGATCAGAGCCTTGGATATGTTGTGTTTTCTGTTGGTTCTGGTCAGTCACAGGCTATTACTGCTTTCCAGCCACTTCCTGTGACCCCTAAATGTACACTAAAGTGGGCAGGCTTTTCTGATGAAGGAACACCTTTTACACTGGATTCAGCAGGGATTATTAGAATGTTCTCCAAAAAAGGATATTGGCTGCCTGTTTGTGACACTCAGACTCATGTATGTACTGCTAAAATAGTATGATTAGTTCTATTGTGTGTAGTGTTCCCATTCCTCTTGTTTTTCCAGTATAGCCATCTAATTTTTTCTTCAAAAATAATGTGGGAACCATCATTTTATAACTCTTCAGTGATTCAAATGGTAAGAAACATCTGACATTTGCACTTTAAATTATCTTGTCTAGTATAATAAATTACATTAGTTAATTAGTATCTGGTTGACAACAAAATGTTATTCAGTCATTACGAAAATATGTGAAATTCTGTTTATGCTCGACCATGCCGAAATGTAGTAATTATACACCTGGTAGCAGCCCTTTAATGGACCTCATTAAAGTGCACCTATTCATTAAAGTTCAGGTGTTCCACCAATCAGAAAACACCATTGTAGCAATATGAAAGCGCAAGTATCTGTTATTCTCGGATATGCAATCAAAAGACAACTAGCGAAACGTCACAGAGGCTGGAAATCCAATATGTCGCAGAAGGTTATGTTCTGTTACTATAATAATTAGCGTTAATTATAAATAATATTCAAATAAATTCAATTTGTCATCTCGTTTTTCAATGTCTAAATCAATTTCAAGGTTATATTAAGATTAATGTTTATTTTACTCTCTAGATTATATCAAGGTCAATGACATTTGTTTCTCGGAAAAAATCAATACTTTCGCGTCTGCGCACATCTCACAATTTACGAGATATTGCACAAGGTCAGTTCTGCTCCCCAGTCAGATAAGAATAACATGAATACTTATGAATAATTTCAAGTTAGAAATATGGTCGAGCATAAAAAGTCGTATGAAACTTGCCTATAATGGTAATTAAGACGCTCGTATGAAAATTATGAAACTTGCGCTCGTTTCATAAACATACTCGCGTCTTAATTACTACCATTATAGGCTCGTTGCATAATGTACTATTTTGTTAGCATTTTAAATTTCTTTATATCTGTTTTATTTTACCCAATAAGTTTATATTCGTGCTTTTTTTTTTATAGATATACTTATATATAGATTGAAATATTTCTGTGTTTTGACAAATCAAGAACTGGTGCAGTCTGTGTTAAAACATTAATATTTATGGGGACAAATAATTAGGAACCTTAAAAAAAATGAATAGAATATGCCATGCTTTAGTTCATTGTTCTGTTTTGGTACATTGCTGCTGCTGTTATCTATCTTCATTTTTATCGCCATCCTCATGACTGCTGCTGCATGTACAAACTGATAATCATGTGATTATTTGGTAATCTTGTTACAGTGTAAAGGCAAATCAGATCATTATTTCGTGGTTGGAATAAGTGAAACATATCAAAATATACGATGTGTTCTGTGCAAAGGCTCATATTATCCACCAACAACACCTAGACCAGCCGTTACAGAAATTTCCCTACAGGTAAGTTGAGTTTAACTTGCATTTTTTACTGTACTGTGACTCTTGTTGATTGCATTTCCAAATTGTATCACTTTTAATTAATATTACAATTACCGTGTGTACGTGAATACTCCACACCATCGAATAATCTGCACACCCTAATTTTAGGAGAGAAAAAAAGAAATTGGCTGTAATTTGTGTTTCAAATAATGCACGCACCTCAATTTTTCTTTACTAAATTCCGGCAAAATATGCGCGGAGTATTCATATATATATGGTATTTTAATTAAGAGATTGTGTATGCTATATTTCTTAATATTATGCTGTTCAACATACATTTCTGCATTCTTACTTCATTGTTGTGTATATACAAACTTAAGTTCCAGTAGTATACATTTAAAATTAAATATTTCCTGAATATAAATAAATGATTTCATACCTTGAGTTAACTGACACTACAAATACTATAATGAATGGTAGTAATCAAAATCCAGAGCATTAACAAACAGCAATGACAGATAGTTGAAGAAATCCATTTTTTCTTCTCCAAATTTCTTTTAGATACCTATGTGTGAGGCCTCGACAGAAAAGAGCCAGTTGGAAGAAAAATTTTGGCTATCACAGATAACAAGTGCAACAATTGATGATATGTGCAAGATGGGACTTGATGCGCAAAATGATAAGGATATGCTGGACAGAAGTATTAAGGAGACAGTCATAAAGTTGTTCGCAGTAAGTTTCAGTGTTTGATTATATTTAGTTTCAAATATAGTTAATACATTAGTTCCCTTTCGTAAACAGGATTGGTTAATTTAACAACTATGAAAACATGTATGTATGTCTAATGCCTACCTACTTCACTTTACATGATTCGGGTTCCACATATTTTGGATAGATGGCATGACTGGGACTCATTTTCTAGTTGCACACCACTTCGGTGGGCCACGCTATACCTTAATGTGTATTTGTGGAAAGTTATGTCGTGTACTAGGAAAAGTGCATGTGCAATTATTTGTGTAAGTGTAGTGTATGGAATGAGTGATGATGATGAAGATGAGAAGGGAAGAAGAGGAAACCCGTTATTATAATCTATTCACCTTCATTGGCCTTTAATGTATATTATATGTTTTAGATATTAAATCTTTTTGTGCAAGGATTAGTTCGTCAGAGACTATCCAGAGTGTACCACAAGTGTTAGGTCTGCAATACATTCGTAATATATGATGTTAATGATCATGATAATGATGATAATGGTGGGATATAACAGAGGACCCAAAACCCCCTATCTTGCCTTGACCATGGGCTTTCCAAATACAAGTTATAAATTTAGGGTGGATAGAACAGGATTTGCACCCAGACTCCCTAGCTTACAAGCTCAGCATGCTAGCACTGAGCCACCATGACAATTATTAAGGGAAGATGATATTGAAAATTTGAAATTTCTTTGTTTTTTAATGGAACTTGCAATTTTTTGTGTGCTGAACAACCATATGTATAATATCTAAAATTGGGTATTAGGTTTCGAAATAAAAAAAATGGAGGAGTACAAATTTGGCAATTAGCACCTCACTTGTAACTATTTATAAAAAATGATGTAACTCTGTCAGTTTTTAGATATTTGGAAAGTTCTTTTGCCTTCGATTCACAAGAAAATTTACTAGGTATAAAATGGCTTCACTTGATTTTTAATATGTTTAATTAAAACATAATTGATTCCGAGTCCACTCCTTTGCATATTACTTATTAATTATGTTCATATTTAATTGAAATATAAAAATTCTATTGAAGCCAAATCTTTTTAAGTAGTCTAAGATTTGTACAAAATTTGAGCTTGCTATCATTGATAATTTCCGAGTTATATCAATTTATAGTGAGCATTGGAACCGAACATGCAATTTATAGAAAAGGCAATTAAATGTTCATTGAAGAGCCAGGCAGCGTTTGTTGTTGACTTACTATATTTACCTTTTTTATGTTTCCTGCCTTATTTTTTGGACAGGTCCCCACAGTTTTCATGTGATTTCCAAGTCTAGCCTTCTGTTTACTAATCCTGCCCATGAGGTGTAACTATATAATATAAATGCACCACAAAACTAGGTTCTGTGTCCATTTCCCAAAGGTTTTCCATAAATTAGTTAAAACCCTGTATATAAAATAGGAAATGAAGTAAAAAGAAATTGAAATATTTGTCTTTGAAGGCCACATCATTTAAAGAACGTAATATGATTTATATTTTAGAATATGTCCCAAGTTTTTCTATTTAATTTGTATTACCAAATTATATCTGATGTAACAAGTACCAGTAACACATTTTACTGTTTTAGCTGGCTTGTAGGAGTGGACTGGAATTCAGAGCTGTTGAATTGTGCAGTTTGATGCCCTCACACCAAGTGGTACAACTTGCTATGAAGTATGCATCTAAACTGGGTAAAATGAACTTAGCAGATAAAATTGCAGAAGTGGCTACCCAAAAATTGGAAGAAAATGAAACAATTGTCCAGAATGATCATGACATATATAATTCAAGGTAAGTGTAAAATGCTTTGATGTTCTTCTACTATTCAAGGAGGATTGGATGATGATATGGCAACAGCAGAACATTGGTGGAATGAAAATGACAGGAAACTGGAAAATTTAGAGAAAATATGTCCCAAAACTGCTTGAAATCTATTCCTGATCACCAGTGAGAAACTGAAGCTAAGCTAGGATTAATGCAGGGTACATTTTCTATCTTTTGTAAGATTATTGGTCGTGTAAGTACAGAATCTCCAGGCAGGAAGCTATATAGCTGAGCAGAGCTAGGCAGCACTCGAATGGCTCTCTTCCCAGTAACGCGCTTCCCGTCTCTGTGGACAAACATGCTGTTCAATTGTAAATGCCATTAAAATTAACATTAAAACTAAAACAGTAACTCACTACACACAGTGAACTCCAAACTATACACAGTACAGCTCATGCATTTTGTCAAGACACTCGCGATGTGCAGTAGCAGAATGTTTCTATGGAGGGGGCATGTGTCTACCGAGTTCAAGGCAAAGGCCATTCCCCTATAATTCGTAAGTAGACTCATCCAATCTCGTGCACAGCTCTGTAGGAAGAGTGTCTGGACATAATGCAAACTCACAGTACACCCATATAGCTCAGACTGTGGATCGTTGTTGCTCTATCTGCGTAAATAATCTGGCGGTCACTGAGCAGCCAGTCCCCTGGTCGCATTTAGAATCTTATCGGTAGAGGTCTTCAACTGGACTCTGTACAATAGAACTTATTCTTTGTATGAAATGAAAATTTTTGTGCCTATTGCCTATCATATATTTCTCTGGGGAGGATGGAGATCAAAGCATTTTTCAAAATATAATACACAGTAATCACAGCTTTTGTAGTCAGGAATGAACCTCATATTCAAGGAGGAATGAGATACCTCTCTCCCCCAAATATGCTACTAAGTGAAACATCAGCTTGAAATGTTCATCATGTATTTATTCTAAATTATCAAGCTCATTATAACAGTTATATAATATTTATATACAGAGTTCTGCTTAGGATCCGAACAATCTTCAAAATGAAATCCTAGATACATGTCTGTTTCTAGTATCAATATAATTTTTTTAGTGCTCTTAATAAATTTCTTAATCTTGGTTTTTTTTTTCAAATTCGACAAACTGAAAGGTAACTGGAATGCAAAGGAAATGTTGCATGTATTATTCACAGAAAAAAAAACAATACTTTTTTTTTTTTGTTGCAACTTTTATTACTGATTTCAAAGCTCGGTATTTCCAATTTTGCATGTGTAAAAATTCATTACTTCATTCATTCTGAATCATGAAGAACTCCAGTAGCACGCAATAATGCATACCTTTTGAGTGAAGATCATAAATACATAGTAGAGCATGCTCTAAAAATAGCCAAAATATGCAGTATAAAATATGCATTTATGACCTAAAAATTCCAGAAATATGCTCTGTAATACAAAAATATTATCTCGCCACTGAAGGTGTATAAATAATTTCTTATTTCTATTTGCATTAAAGGAAGATTAATGAATGTTTCATACATATTCATACTGCTTTTCTTTCTTTTCTGACCTTCAAGGTATTCATGGGATACTGTAGAATCACCTCCTGTGTTATCAAGAAGGATTTCTCATGAGGAAAGTTGGAATGATGAAAATCCTCAAGTAAATGGTCATTCAGATGGTAGCACCAATTCCAAAATATCTGCAGGTAAAAGCGAATGTGGCATTCTCTTTATTTAATTGACATGAACATGGACTGATTTTTGTTTATAATCCTCATATATAGCCTATTCATATGTCATGTTGCTTAACACGTCTTCATCTCATAAAATTGTAATGCTAAAATGTTCTTGTACAGTACATGAATGAGTAGTTTTATAACTTCATATTGATCTTTAAAATTTCAAAGTGATAGCAAACTATTATCCATTGCCAGATTACCCTGTTTGTGGACTTCATGGGCGTAATTCTTTAGGTTTTTATTTTTGTCTAAAAAAAAAAAGGAAAAAAAAGGAAAAGAAGAAAAGAAAGGCAGTGGAGCATCACACTTGCTGTTGCAAATGGAGCTCAAAAGCAGTGGAACCTCGATCCATTTTTTTTTTTTTTTTTTTTTTTTTGGGAGAACAAGGAACAAAAATGATAAGTGCAGGAAAACGATAATATCAGGAAATCATAAAAATTACCATATATAGGCGTATAGTAGATGCAACAGAGTTATGAATGCTTCCCACTGTTCTCTAGACAGTTTAAGGGAAAAATGCCCACATACTCGATTAAATTAATTTTTAACAATTATCTTAAATAATGTAATATCACAATGGCCATGTCTCGTAAGATTTTGTTCTTGTTGTAAACTTGCGATTAAAATAGTTTATTATTTACTTAAATAGGGTATAAAATGAACAATTGAATGCTTATTGATTACACTGACTGCACCTTTATTAGAACATTATGCATATTGTTATGTGATGTTGGAGTTATCTTGATTCTCTGATTTCAGAATCAGGAAGCTTCCTTCTTGCTGCAAAGCTAAAGAAGAGTGAAGCTAACACTTCAGAAATCAAGCCAGTCATGTCACTTAGCCAGAAAAGACTTAATCCATTCAAAAAGTCGGGTACGAAAACAGAAACTGGAAGAGGTTTGGCAAATTTAACTGCATCATATCAACAGCAACAATCCATTAAGAATAACAAACACAACTCTACTCCAGAGCAGACACCAACTTCTCAACAACAAACAAAGGTACATATCTTGTAATAAAATAAATTTCTACTAAACATGTTATGAGAATACCAAGCTTAAGGTACACAGGTTAATTCTTAGCACCTGAGATGTTGATACAGCATCGTAAAATAACCTACTAAAAAAAAAATCTTAGCAGCCGAGGATGATAGATTTTTAAGTAAACTTTTGTGATTACCAATAAATCGTCACACGTAGCAAATTTAGTCCATGTAAGAGATTTCTTGGTTTATAAATAAGAATGAAAAAGGCAGAATTCTCTGTCTAGACTTGTCTTTACTCTATTCTGTTGCAGAGGCATGATGATTCTGAGCTTTGTGAAATGATTATATTGTAACTTTTATTTCAAACAACAATAATGTAGTTTTGATTCTCACAACAATAATCACTTTCTATAATTGAATTTAAACACTCCCGTCAACAATGGGATTTCCACTCCACACATCAACACAGTTTTTGTTATTGCACTCTACAGACGACAATGACAATTCACTTGGATTATTGAGAACAACAATGTACTGCTAATCTTAACTAATATTCACAAAGCACTATTTACAAAACAGAACTGTCAGTTCTCAGTTCACAGTTCGTCGCCTTGGCTAGTTCTTCTAGCTCATTCACTCAAGTTCACAGTATATCGAACCCAAGGCTCCTAGAGACAATCCACTGCACTCGAACTCAGAACTTCCGGGTACAGTCCACTGCACTCGAACTCAGGACTTCTGGGGACAGTCCACTGCACTCGAACTCAAGTCTTCCACTGCGTTGCTTCCGCCTGGACGCTGCTCAAGTTCACTCGCTTGTCGAACCCTAGACTCCTGGGCACTGCTGGTTCACTTGCTGTCCAAAACTAGTAACAACTACAACTGGCTTTCTTCGAAGGCTGCTCGCTTTTTATAAGTTAAGCCATACTTTCCAGAAACTACGATTTCGAGATCATTCTCGTTACAACAATTAGTTCGCGTGGCTTCCGGCTTTCCCCCCTTTTCTTCGCACCACACAGCACATGCCCTGGCAGTAGATGCGTGCGCAACTTCATTTGCCGCGCCCAGCCACCGCCGACTCGCCCTCCTTCTGCCGGTCACAAGATCGAATCCCGAAGCAACAAGAAGTTTCTAGCAGTGTTGCCACAATATTTTGGATAGGTAGCTCTTTATTATGTTGGTTTGCATTTTGAGACTTGTGATAATGTACAAAGTTACATTACAGGTGAAGCAAACAACACTGTCGACACCCAAACCAAACAATTCACCAGCAGCACAACCTCCAGTCAAGAAACTCACTTTTGTTGCCTGGTATGAAAAAGAAAAAGAAGCCCTTGCAGAAGAATTCCCTGAACTTAATGATTCAGAATTGTCACGTCAAGGCATGAAACGATTCAAAGAGCTTATGCAGAATGATAAACTGGTAAGAATTTGCAGATTTTTTTTTAAAGTTTATTCTTGAATACGTTATTATTTTTCTCTCATGAATCATTAAGTTTTGTTACATATTGTCCAGATATCTTTTCGTTATTTTTATCATCACTGATATTTCCATTATTTTGGCATTGTCTGTATAGAATCTAACTGACCAAATCATATTACGTAAATTTTTACAGAACATGTTCAAATTGGACTCTTGGTCAAAAATAAATTGTGCAGAGTTGATATTAAATTGTATATTTACCGATATTATTTTATTTAAATAGTGTGTGTATTTAAATCGAGACCCTTTTGAGATTCTTGTTGTTGTAGTAGCAGGCATTGGTGGTCACCATAAAGCACAATCCTTGTAGTGTGGCCTTACTCAACTATAGAATTTATTGATATCCATTGTCATAACCAGTGCTACATATGAGCCGTTCAGAGCAGAAGTGATGTAAGTCAAAATTGGGTGATGAGGTTTAAAGTAAAAATTCTGTAAAATACAGCGCAAAGTAGCAATTAATATGTCCTCCGTGCTATCCACTGACTACTAATAGTTTAAATAAACTGAATATTAATTGCTACTTTGCGCTGTATTTTACAAAATGTTTACTTTAACCCTCATTACCCATTTTTGACTTACACCACTTCTGCTCTGAACGGCTCATATATCTTTATTACAACAATTGAAGTGATAAAAAATTCATTTATTTTTCTTCTTTTAAGTCTGTTTTTAGGGGAAAGCCAAGGTAGAGTGTTCAGTATTGACTTTATACAGCTGATTCCTGCATGTTGTTTTTGTACACCATAACACATGAATGAAATACTATGTTATTTTTCACAGACAGTGCATACAGACTCGCAAGAAAATTCTCAAACAGATAGCCAGCCGCCAGTGCTTGAAACGAAAAAGAGGAAAATGGAAGAAGAATCTGAGAGTCAAGATCAAAAGCCAGTGAAAAAGGCAGTTACTTCTTCTTCTTCTAAACTTATGGCATTTGCATTTAAAAAATCTTGAAAGTAAAATTGATTATGAAAGGATCCATTTAATTGAGGTAATTTTATGAACAAGTTTTATAACTTTAAGGGGGCTTATACAGTAAGAATCGTGAAAAATTTGAACATTTTTTTATTGTTCTCAATTGATAAAGTATAGTTTTTTTGTACCGGTACATATTTCCTAACACACTCGGCATATTGACAGAGAGTGTAATACGGTATATGCAGCAGGTGCTTTTCAGTGCAGGATGTAAGTACAAGCATGTCCCAACTTTAGATTCATTTTCCCGATAATTACATTTTTCAATACAAAAAACCTGATATCTCAAGAACCGTTTGTCTGATTTCATTCAAATTTTGTACACTTGTCCTGTGTAATATTCTCTAGAGGTTGGACCACAATGGTTACATTTGAATGAAAAATGAGCAAATTTCTAGTAAAAATACATTGAAAAAGAAACAAAAATTTTTAATGCAAATTTTAAAATCTATAAATGTAGTATGAAGTCAGCTTTGGTGCTCATTGAGGACCAACCTTTAGATTATGATCTCAGATTTAAGGAAAAAAGTAAATGGCTATTATTTTCTCAGTTTAAGTTAAATCATGTTTTTTGTAAGACACAATTTTTTTTTCTTAAAAAATTCAAACTTTCAAACATATTCATGGTTACTAGATGCATTGTATCTCAAATTGAAGCTAAAATCATGTAGAAGAAGTGTGCAAAATTTGAAGAAAATACATGAAGTGATTGTCAAGTTATTTAATATTTTGTAAAAGTGCAACCGTTACTGTATGAAACCCCTTAAATGCAAGGAAGAATTGCAACAGTAAATATGAATGTAATAAAATTTTAAGACCACATAAGCAATGCATAAACATGTATATATAGTAATATGTGGCTTGGCAATGTGAATTCATATTAAGAATGAACATAGTTTACTTATTTTAATATTTAATTATTTATAATATAATTTGTTAATATTATGTGTAAGACATATTTATTTTCAGTTATAGTACGTCCGCTCAAATGAGAGCCACTTGGAACGTGCGATTGGACACACTTACCGCAGGGAGCAAGTAGGCACGCGACTCCGAACAGGTTCCATGTAAACAATGCTGCATTGCCATTTCTCTCTTCGGAAAACTGAAGTGAACCGTCGTGTGCGTCTTGTAAATACAGAACTAAAACATGAACACCTCCTATTCAGAGTCCGTTGAGTCATTATTTCAATCAATTACACAAGATTCCAAGCTAGCTTCTAAGGAGCGATAATCACTTTCTTTTGTCTTTTGTCCGTATTTCGATGATAGTTCGTCAATTACATACATCTTTTTTCTGCAATGGCTACGTTTTATCTCTTGTAGCAAATGTAACTTTGTTGTTGGGACTGGCATGGGCAAAGAGATGTTATTTTCACGTTTTAAAGACATCTATTGTAGATCTAGTGGTAGGTACAGGAGTCACAATACAGGAATGGTATGGAGCATTATCCATAATGATGACAGACGGTTCTTCCAGTCGGTTTAGCGAACATTCCTCAAACAATTCTTCAAAGATTTTAGAATTCATAGTCCCACGATAATCAGCCGGAGCATCACACATACTTTGGTGGGTAACGAATAATGCTCCTGGAATGAAAACATTTCTTCCCCTTGCATGTAAAATTACTATTCGTTGTCCTTTACCTGAAGAAAAATTGTTATCACAGTAATTTGATCCATCTCACCAACGACACTTTACTCCGTCATGGGTATTATACCATATTTCGTCTAAGTGTACTTCTTCATAACCCAGTTGTCGATAATACTCTATATTCCGTAAATACGAGGAACGCCACATCCGTATTCGTAATGATTCCATTGCTGCTGGTTGAGATCAATGAATTTTATATTTTAACCCCATTGAATGTAATAGTATTTCTTTGATACGGAAACTCATATTGGGTAGCTTGTGTTTTATTACGCATTGCATTGAGAAGTTTATTTGACGTTGGAGTTATTTTATTTTTTATTTATGTTATATGGAACACAAAAACCACAAATATACATTTACGTCCTCTGCCTTGTTCTGAGCTAACTGTATTATACTTGCGTGCTCGTCTGAAACCGAATACTGTATGAACTTGTTCTCGAAGCACCGACTTAGATCTGTCAACAGCGCTGGTGTACCAACAACCAGCAGCGTGCTTCAAGACTGAAATACCTGACACCTCCCGCTCAAGGTAGGTGCAAGTGGCTCTCATTTTAGCGGATGTACTATAGAGATCTCATATAAAGAGCACTTTAAAATGGATCCTCAGTTCTTTCAGATGAAGGAAAAGTAATATTGTATAATATTGATGTATTATTTACTACAAAAACATTTTTATCATGGTAAATAGAATTTTATTGTTACTGACTGTAGTTTGTACCATGCAAAATTCCGAATTGACACACATCAATCTTTAAATTTTAGAAACAACTAGTTCTTCAGAATAACTTGAAAGCATAGTGTTGTATGAGTAAAGTTTTGGTAGCTATTTTTACAAAATAAATATAATATATATTGCATTTTACTCAGATTTCCATGGAACATATTTCGATCTTATTTTAAGGTTTGAAAAAACATTAGTCAAAAGCATGTTATAGTGATATTTACATGCTTTTCGATTCTGTATAATAGCTTTTGTATATCATAGACAAATTAAAATAAAATTGATACATACTGTATATTGTGATGTGTAATACCATTTTAATACCAATCCTATTAATCCTTTTATCAACTCATATCAGCACTGTACAAATATTAGCTTAAGAAATGTATAATGAAAATTAATTAACTGTAGAATTTTGAAGCAAGAAGCTCTTATCTCTGGAAAAATAAAATATTGTTTTGAAAATATAAGTACAATGTCGGTGAATAAGCCTCTTGTGGCATAGTAAATGTTCAGTGGTTAAATAGGATTATGAAGACGTTTAAATATTAGCTACAAATTCTACATTGCAATAATGCAATCTGACGCTTCTGGACATCCCAAAATGAAAGATTGGAGTTTCATTATTCCTGCTACTAGCTTTATTCCAATATGTAAAGCGAGAATACTGCAGTGGCGCAGCCAGAATTTGGTTTTGGTGGGGGGAGTTGAAAATGTTTTCTAAAAACTGTCTATAATACATTCGGTAACAAATCTTTAATGTGTGGTTACTTATAATTACAGATTGAATAACTTCTCATTGGACTAAATAGGCCCTCAACTAAAGCAAACAATCTATTTGCTGCTGAGTCCACATGGACACAAATGCAGCATATACAGTGCTTTTTTTTCACACTGCAGTCAGCACACCGGCTGCAGCAGCTTGGACTCCCGCCGAAACAGTTATAATATCCCCGCAGCTGGGACTCCCGTCACCCA
Source organism: Periplaneta americana (assembly GCF_040183065.1). NCBI lineage: Eukaryota > Metazoa > Arthropoda > Insecta > Blattodea > Blattidae > Periplaneta > Periplaneta americana. The sequence continues at coordinate 156,519,610 of NC_091119.1, forward strand.
TGCATAAGATTTGCGCATGTTTGTGGCACACAACAGCACTTGCACTGAAGCCATTGTCTAATTTGGTTTGTTCCTGTTCCATGAGTATAAATGTACGAGTTTTAAGTGCTAATAAGTTACGAATGTTATCAGTTTGTTTCGTTTCTGTTCCAGACATGTATGAAGCCATTATCTAGTTTGTTTCGTTCCTGTTCCATGCATATAAATGTATGAGTTTTAAGTGTTAATTACATTACGAGTGTTACCAGTGCTTGTGCAGTTTTCCGTAATGCCTTGACACGAATACACATTACCATTATGTACGACACATATGTGATAACAAACTCCTGTAGGGAAGTTAGAAGGCGATTTGAAACACAATTTCCTGGTTACCTATCCCACACAGAGAAACTGTGCAAAGACTTGTGAACAAATTCCGGGAAAAGAGATCGATTCGCAATAGAAAGTGAAGAGTAACACTATCTCCTGATTTAACTGTATGCGATTTTTATCTGTGGGGGAATTTGAAAGATAAAGTGTATGCAACAAACCCCCTTACATTGGAAGAACTAAAAGAAAACATCGGGAAAGAAATTGACTCAACTCTCGAGTGTGAATGAAAATTTCCTGAGAAGATGCCAGAAATGTGTGGATAGGGAAGGACAACATTTCCAACATCTCTTATGATAAGGTATGTGCTTATTATCATTATATTGTAACTGTAACTATGGGATGCAAGCTGCCATGCGCTGGCCGCAGTGTGAAAGAAAAGCACTGCACTTTCTCGGCAACAATGCAGTCATCACATGCTCAATGTGTCATCATATGTCAGTACCATCAAATAAAAAAAACTATTTCATCTCCTTGGTTTCCCTCAAATACAAAATTGACAAAATAGTCTGAGCCAATTATTGTCTCCTCAGGATGCATTATTCTGCTATTGTTAAAGCCACAAGTAAATGCATCCAATTGAAAGAGACACAACACAAAAAACTTAGTTCTAATAGCTGACCAAACAACATAGCTATCTTAAAATTTTAGTGATATATTTGTTGTTTGGTCAGTTATTAGAACTTAGAGACTGCATTTTTTTTTTCTGGGATTGTACATAGTGGTCTGAATTTATTGTTTCATATTATATGTGGAACAATGTCATCATATGAAGTTTATTGTCCTTTTTCCTATCATCATCAGCTGTAAAAACTGTGTCTTTTGACTTGTCTGTAGGCTGTATGTACCAGTAGTGTTATAAAGTATAGGCATCCAACAAACAAAACTCGGTGCGCAGAAACCAGCAGGTGTGACACTCTCACACAGATGACGTATGCTCCCTTTCCCAGCATGCTCCCTGCCTCCAATCACACCACCGACACTGCGCATGCGCTCGTATTATCTTCTTGTGCTGAACTGAACACGTGTTGTTGCTCAGAGTCAGGGAGTCACATAGCGTTTTATATTATATTAATTTAATTTAATTTAAATATAAGGACAGTTCCAGTGAAGATAGATACCGATTATGACTTAGAAAGAGACGATGTTGACCTCTTGTAATATTATATTCACTTAATTGGTTATTGTTACAGCTGCTCTTTGAGTGCACATGTCCACAACCGTAGCCATTATAGCTATACCAGTAGCTGCTTATTAAAGAACCCGCCTACTGCTGGGGGGTGAGAGGGGTATAGCATGCGCAGTGCAAGGAATCTGAGCTGAGTTTTCCTTATAGGATACCTATAACAATTCCCCTCGTAATGTGATTAACAGATCAGGAGAAGGAACACACCCAGTGTTAATGCTAGGGAGAAAAGCTTCACTTTCTTTGCTGGAAATTGAAACTAAATCATATTGTCAGTCTAGAGAAGAAAAGATTTAATGTACTGCAGAACAAAATACAGTACCTACAGAAATAACTATTACACATAGATTTATATAACTGTATTAACAATTGCCAATTTGTGGCTTCAATGGAAGTCCTCTTTAATTTTTTAGAATCGGACTTTTTTTTTTTTTATTATTTTCTTTATTAAATACTGCAGTCCAGATTTCAGCCAGTCAATGGGAACAGTTGTTGGCGGTTTTTCACCTTGGATTGTGTGATTCCACAAATCGATGGTGACACACTAGTTGGTTGAACAATTGAAGTGCACTGTGAGGCATAATCAGTGTAAATCTTCAGAGTACATATTTTTAATAGTCTTCATTTCTTGTCTTACATTACGAAATGTGAAAAGTATGATTTTATGTCACCATAAATGAAAAATTTAGAAGAATGGAGTACAGTAAACCACTTTTTAATTATTATTTTAAATTCATATTAGGAAGTACTGAAGTAGGCCTGTGTACAGACCCAGAAACAAATTCAGGTGGCCCAAATTTTGTTTCTGGGTCTGTACATAGGCACATTAATTTATATAGTTAATCTTTGTACAGGAGCCCTAAAAGGTCACAGCATTTCGTCGCCTGAATGCAAGAACTAGGTAACTTGATATTTCATATTTTGTGACATTGCCTATTTATTTATTTATTGCACTAAGGAATATGTCTCGTATTCTTTTACCTATTTGTTATATTGGAAAATAGATGTCGCTGGTATCATTCGATCAGTTACCTTGATCCTGGATTACATTTTGTGCGATTTTTGCTATGCTATAAAAGAGGTAACTAAAAAAACGCAAATTTCGAGTTACCTAGTTCTTGCATTCATGCGACGATTTAATAGTTTATATTGAAAAATCAACTATGAACAATAATTCACTGTGTCCAAGGAGTGGGGCAAAATTGGACCACATTAACTTCATTAAAATGCTTTTAAAATTAGTATTCTCGTGTTAAAACTCTGTTGAATGAATGAGAGGAGAAACTTTAAAGGGTATGGGAAAACACACCCTTGCAAGGGAGTTCGGAACTGAGAAAAACTGAATATGCGAGCTCGAAGCCTGTTGTCCATTTGTCTCACTCTGAGTTCTGCTCTACGGAAGGAGGTCTAAAATTTTTTAGGGGAAAATTCCGAAATGGACGTAACCTAATAGCTATCACGTATGGGGAGAGAGGCAGGGGAGAAGAATGACTGCAGGTTCGGAAGAAGAAATGCTGGAAGTTGTAAGTCTGAAAGGCACCATTCCTATCGCATTGCAAGTTGAGTCGAGTAAACTCGCTCATGTAACAGGGTAATGTGTGAAAGCTAAGGCAAGGTATTTATATCGAAGATTCATGTTTGGAAAAAACACCAAAATTTTTTTGGGGGAGGAGGATGTACAGTAGGTCCGTGGCCCATTTCTTTTAGGGGTAATCCCGACATTTGTCTTAGCGCCTTAGGAAAACCATACACAGGATGAGTTGTCTCAGTTTATGAGACTAGCTAATTGGCTCTTTGCAGTTAAAACGCTTCCACTATTGTTAAAATAATAATTCATGTAAGACATTGATAGATGTGCAATCAAAATTACTTTATACCGGTACCTATGGTATTAAACATTTTATATCCTAAACGGTAAATACAGGTAATATAAGCTACAATAAAATATTGTGTTTGAAGAGAAAAGCAATTTTATCAGCTCTAGTTTCCGAGGAGGGGGTGGGGGGAGAGGGAAGAGGTATGTTGAAACATTTATCAATATTAGCCATTTCTCTTATTAGAATAACGCTACCAAGGACCTTATGATTTTAGAAAGAATAATACCATAGTCGAAATTGATTTCTACTTCGCTTAAAAAAAGGTGAATGAACCGTTGCTTACGAGATTATACAAGCTGGCGCATAGAGCTTGAAAAACGAGTCTGAAGTGGTTCCCTCGTAATGCCAATTCCGCCGCTCGGAGAGCTGTTCTGCCCTATATATTCATAGCAGAACACTTAAAAGACATTGACATTTGGGACATTTAAAGGACTCATCATTGCTTATTAAATGCTTCGTACAATATTTTATGGACAATAGACGTAATTTGCAAACTTCTACTCCTCAATTATATTACAATAAAAGGCTGTCATTCTTGATATTAAAACATATTACATATAAACTGAGGGACTGTCTGCTCTGTACTTCAATTCATACACCAAACATTTCCGGAAATAAATTAACTTGACATCTTACATATACGCACTATAGCCTACCCTTTTCACCTAATATTATTAATATTGTTATTAAATAAGATATTGAAACTAATTAAGGTACTGCATTATCTTTAATTTCCTTGAATTCATAATTACGCACTTGCAAGAAGGCCTAATTTTTCCCTCTCTTTTTAAAAAAAATACGGACGTCACAATAACTGAAAAGTATAATTATTGCACGATTTTTTTCTTGCAGTGGTGAAAACATTTCTATAGGCCTACTGATTAATCTATTGAGCATAGTAATAGTAAACGCTGTAGTATTTTAGTGCGTGTACGCCTACTTAGCTCTTGTAAAACGAAATTTTCACTTTCACTTTCAACGGAACACTCACTTATATTCAGTTCTTGTATCTTGCAGTAAATTATCCATTTGTGATCATCTTTCCAATATAACCTCCCATTGAAACGACCACTTAAAATCATGAGCTAGAATTTATTATTTTAAAAAAATTTCCACGTACATACTGTTATAATTGTTATGAACCACAATACAAAAGACGACACTGTGAAATTGGATTAATTTACCAAGATCAACATCAGTACCGGTAGTATAAAATCACATATAGGTCTAGGCTATATTATTTCATTACTTTGTGGTATTAATTAGAAGAATTAATTTTGAAGAATTTACAAATATGCTGAAATAATTTATGACACCTCTTATAGAAATGTAAAAATATGTATGTACATTTTGAAACAATGGGTATAGCACCACTTGAAAATGTTGAGCATTTTAACAGTAACTTGTAAATTGTTCCATCACGTTGTCTATAGTGTTTATTTATTGTAGCACTTTTAGAACGAACGTGGTTCACATACATAAGAAGAAATGACGATGGAATGAGTCTAACACATACAGTTTTCTTTAATTTTTAGCAAATGATGAAGTTGAATATATACTGTTACTTCATATCCTAACATAAGTAGAGTTGCCACCATAGATGTAACACCTGAAATGAATATTATAAAATAAATTAATGTATTGGTAATGATACAAGAATAAAAAGAAATTAGGCTAGACATAACCTCACAAAATTACAAACACATGCTAAAAAAAAAAAAAAAAAAGAAAACTTTACGTATCCGTATATAATAAAACTAGATATTCCAGATATAATTTGTTTCACACGATAACCACCTCAGCCTATTTCGGCAGCAGCCATTATTAGTTACAGTTTGAGGTGCATACCTAATCTCATACTAACCTTATTAAGTTCTCTAACCTAATTCACTGATAATTACGTAACAATACACAGGTCTAAAATACAGACAAATACACATTAATTACCTAATAATTACAGCATGAAGATAATTCATTACTTTTGTCGGTATTTTCTAAAAGAGAAAGGGAAAACAGTAACAACATTATCTTCAATGTTTACATCACGTCGTTCCCATTTTCATTAGGCCTATATCAGTAATGCTTGGTAAGTGAAACAATGCATGAAATTATTTTACATTTCGGGTCACATCATTCGAGAGTCGGAAAATGCAATTCGCCACTTTTAACATAGCAATGCTTGTTATATGAGAGAATTTTGACATTTACCTTAACCTATAAAGATACGACCTGTTGGTACAGAGTTCTTCACATAGCAAAACACAGACAATTTTCGAATATAACTTAGCTGAACAAACTTCAAATAACACTGTAATATGCTTGGCATATTTATAATATTCATACTCAATCAGTAATGCACAATTAATCGAACTATTTTCACGATGCACAATGCTTTGTAATGGTACTATTCATCATTTCATAGGGCAGAGAAGCGAACCTAGCGGCAGAAATTGTCATGACTCACAGAGACCTACTCACGATCGTGCTATGCGCCAGCTTGTGTAATCCCGTAAGCAACGGAATGAACTCACCGGTGATTTCATACATTTTTACGGCGGTAGATGTCGCTTGTGTTTTTGCTGCCGACTGCAAGTTGAACTGTGTTGAGCGCGTTGAACATATGCGACAAGTACGAACATATGGTAAATAAGTGCAAGGTTATGCGAAACGAAATTTTGATAGTTTCTGTTAACTGTAATTGGAACAATTTATAAATTAGTAGAAAGTTAGAATTGGCTACAGAATGACGTATCTAAAGTCGTGGGAAGAATTCGAGAAAGCTGCGGAGAGGTTGTATTTGCAAGACCCTATGAAGGTATGTTTTATAATACACGTTGTCATAGTCATATCTTTATAATATGCTGGTAAGTATCCAATTTATTCATTTTTAAAGTAATTGAAATGGCATACAGCAATCAAATTTTAGAACTTAATGTTGTTAAAAAGTTCATGGAGTTCCTTTTCATAAAACATGTTGAAATCATTATAATTCGTTGGAATCTTAAGATTGCAAAAGTACACATCGGATAAATAGTGTTGCATTTTAAACTGTTTGGACATACACATTTGAAAGGCGTGTAATTACAAGCCAAAATTTTTTAATGTCATGTCAAACCCGGTTTCTGTGGAGGTTAAAGACGATGTGAAGTGTTAACATTCGTGCAGCCTGCAGAATTTTCTCTGTAGGCTATATGATTAGGCCTTTGTAATGCATAACATTGAATATTTCTAGTCACTTTGTTTGAAACCTACATAATTACTTCATGTAATCTAATTTTAAACAGACTAATTTAAGCTAACTTAAGCCTGTCTGTTTTGGAAGTACCCTTGAATCTTCAGTCGTGTTAAGTTATTTTTGTTGGCAATGCGTCAATGCGAGACTAGTGAAAGCAGAAAGCTATACAGTGTATTCAAGTATAGAAATCCTTGTTGCTAAATTTCTCGTGAAAATCCTAAATATTCATCCCTATTTAAGTTGTAGAAAATGGCAACCTCCCTGTGACCGTGTTTACGAGTTACCCCTTTTCAAGCTGTCTTCAACCTCAATCGTGATTTATGTTACTGTATGTTAATAAGGTTATGCCAATGTATGGAACCGGTGCCCACCCAGCATCGTGATGCACTTGGGGAGCTATGATAGGTAGCAAAATCCGGTTGCAAATGCCAGCTATAACGGCTGGGGGGATCATCGTGCTAACCACACGATACCTCCATTCTGGTTGGATGATCGTCCACCTCTGCTTCGGCATGTGGGCGTGAGACCAGCAGCCGGCTGGTCGGTCTAGGCCCTTCATGGGCTGTAGCGCCACGGATTATTAAATTATGTTACTAGGAGTACAAAGACTTGAACCTCGTATACGCGCCCCCCCCTTTTTTTTTTATAGTTTTTTACATTCTCAAACTTTCTAATAATATTGAAATAATTTTAATTGGTTTTCTCATAAGTAAATCTATTTACAGCGTGTTTCAGGTATGCTTACGAGTGTAATCAATTTCGTTAAAAATTATGGGTTAATTTCAAGAAATGTTGCCTTCTCCCTAATAGGGCTGTCAGCTGTTCTATACTGTCACTTTCCAGTCTAATTCCTTTAGATTAAGGAAGGTTGGATTAGGGGATAACGACATTTTCTTGGAATACAGCAGATATTTTTGTATTCGGTGACTGTCTTAACGCATTTAATAATCGATTTTGTAAACTTAAAATGAATATGTCAGTGATTTATTTAAGCTTTAATAAAAACGCGGAAATTCGAGGATATAGCCTACATTATCCACATTTTGTAATACCGTCATCAAAAAATTATTTGACTGATTTCTAAAGTAGTTATGTATTTACAGTTTGTACAGTATGTTAATGATGGATGTGCAAATTTATAATAATTACATTGTTTTATTTCAGGTGCGGTACACTATGAAATACACACACAATAAAGGTTGCCTTTCGTTGAAGTTAACAGATGACATTGATGTAAGTAAATGTTACGATTTTTAAATACAGGCCTGCTTGTTAATCCATTTATAAGGAAACATTCTTAAAAACATATGCTACCAAAAGTGCATCACTAATTTTTTTTTTTTTTTTTTTGCAGAATTATAAGTAGGCCTACTAAGTTAGCCTGGATTATTTATGACTATACAAATTACTGTTTGTTCAGATAACCATCTTTTCAGACATGCTGTACTGCAGTGGCGTATACTGGTTAAAGGGTTTGGGCTACCACTGACCCTATTATTACACAAAATATATCTAACCATTACTTTAATTTTAATTACTATGGTAAAACTAATAATACAAAATTATTACATTATGTTATATTATAAACTTTTTTCTTTTGTAATTTCCTTGGGCTACCGCCGGTAGCCCCAGTAGCCCGCAAAATACGCCCCTGCTGTACTGCTAATAAAAACCATGCTTAGTATATATACGTATGGTCTGTCAGTCGCTCCGTACTATATGCAGCAAACTGGCTGCCATATGTTCAGACTCTGTAGAAAGCAAACACCTGATGAAGCATCACGGTTGACTGGTCATCTCGATCATTTGAAGGGTATCATAGACTGAAAACTGTCTTCGATGTGTTTATAATATGCATAATGAAAATGATTTAACTGCCTGATGCCCTCTCACCTGATTTGTGAACCTAGAAGGTGTACGGGCTATCAGATTTAATAAAAGATTACAATAAAATATTTAAATAATAAATTAATAAAATAAAATTTTAACGAACTAAGTTATGTTGGCTATAAGAATATAAATATAAAGTGTAAGCAGCATTGAAAAAGATAAAAAAAATATATTCGTGTTTATCCTCTAGTTGAATGGGACAGTTATAATATTTTGTAACAATTGTATTCGTAATGTCACAAGACGAAAGTAAATACATTAAAGAAACCAAGGAGCAAATTCAAGATAAGAATGAACAAAAGTTGTTAATTTTAAAACCATATGGTGATTTTTCCATTGCTTTTTTTTTCTTTCTTTTTTTTTTTTAAATAACTTCAACACGAATTTTGTTTGCTCCATCCTTGACATTTCGTCATATGGTCGTTGAATGTGGAATAATAGAATCTGCATCCACCTTACCATAAGTAGCTCCAACATCAACCATTGTCTGTGAGTAAGCATCTCTTAATACACACTATTGTAAAAGTTTTAAGCAAAGTGAACGTATAGATTTTGTTTATTTTTATTAAATACTGTGATTGAAATAGATTGTCTTCTTTTGAAAAAATTTGAGATGTGTCACAAAATCTGTTTTTTTTTTTATGCAATCACATATTTACTAAGCTACATTAAACATTTTCATTACTGATATGAGTAGTTTGACAAGAAGGATGCTGAATGACATTGATAATATAAAGCATTATTTAATTTAAGACTTATGACAATGTTTCAAAATGTCTGAGCATTAGATTGAATAAATTATTTCATTTAAAGAATTGTGTTATTTAAAAATTGTTTCTGTATTTAAATGTTCAAATACTTCCTGCTTTTCATGCTAACTGAAATAAAAACAAATGGTAACCTTCTTAAGTAGGCTGTTTTGGGTATTAGGCATTAAAAGGTGATGTAATTGTAGTGCAACAACCTCGAGCACTTGTGACTGAATAAGCAAACATTTCAGCCAATTGGTTATAAATTCTCGACTGCATCTACTCGAGCAAATCATTTCCCGGCTGCCTTCTTCATAACTGAAGACTGATCAGTGAGCTCCGGTTGACTGTTTCCGTTAGAATGCAGAGGTCTATTAGACACCACTTGTAGTTCAGACTATTTTTATCCACTTGCCACCAGTGTTAATAACACTTACGAATCTCCTGGTGAAGAAGAGGTACAAAATCTCACTCATTCACATGATCTTTGTGTAACAATACTCACCAATGTAAGTGTATGAGATACAATTATTGAAACATGTTGGGAACAGCCAATGACTTTGTGGTCAAGTGTTCTGGCATTGGAAACCAATCAGCCAACAAATCTATTTAAATATTAAGAAATTTAATTTCAAAGGTGGATAAGGTGCCAAAAATACTGTATTGCACTTCCTCATAGGTAGCTGTCACATTGAAAAATACAAAACTAATTTGGTGTGAAATATTTTAAGTTACATAGGTTAAACTATTTACATACAAATTTTTTTGTTTACACAAGATTTCATCGTTTTTCCTGTTATATACATACATATATATATCTTCGAAGGATTAACTGGCCTAGATGAGGAAGTACATGGGAAGTTCTTACTTCGTAATGCAAGAGGTTACTCATACTGTAAGAATTTAATTAAAATTCAATTTTGTTTCGTTCCAGTGCCTCCAGTATAAAACTGAAATTGTTCAAGACTTGAAGAAAGTTGAGAAGTTTATAAATAATTTGATGCGTCATATGGCTTCAAAAGAACAGTGATATATGTGATGTGAGTTGTGAAAAATAATTTAACACATGCGGAACTGTTATTGTCAAAGACATTTGTACATAATGTATGGGAAAACTATTTCAATTATATGAAATAAATATATTATTTGTAAGTTTCTTTACTCTAGGTATCACAGTTGATTTTCAATAATATGCGTAGATATAGAAATGAATAGGGGACCTCATAATTTGGCATTCATTGCAGTCCTGATTTTAAAGGTGCTTCCTAATAAAAATAATAAAAAAAAAATCAATGGGATGGGGAGTTACAAGAACACATGAGCACAAGGTCTCTGAAAAAAAATCCTAGTTTGATAACAATTGCATGTGTGGTTTATGCAGCAGAGCTGGGAGTGGTGACATGACATCCACCAACCAGCTTCATAGTCAGCCTTGCAGCGCAGTATACAGTTCAGTACAATACATAGTAAGAGAAACATGTCTCAGCAATCAATACCATGCCACATTGCGTTTTCGGTTGCAATCACAGTGATAAAGGGAGAGAGAAAAAAAAACATTGGTTTTTATAAATTTCTTAAGAAAGAAAAGGATCCAACAAGAAACACAGCATGGATAAAAAGACTCCAATGAAAACATAAGTTGTGTATATGTGTCTTTTCCTATAAATGATTGAGGTTTCAAGTCAATCAGCTGGTGCTCTTGGTCTCAAGAAACAACGCATCCTGAAGGACTCTACTGTTCCATTGCTTTTTTTTTCTAAAAGGGGCAAACACAGAAGGGATGTATGCAAAAAGGAGAAAAAACAGTGGTGCAGACAGTGCTTATGTTAGAAATAAATTAGTGCAAGTAGTAATAGAGGAGGCTGGAGCTAGCACAATTTTGTGAGGCAAGTTTTAACTATGTGGATGTAGAAAATGAACAATAAAGTAAATCAGAGGGTGAAGATAGAGTACAGAAACAGCAGCCCACGTTTGAAGCTGAAACCAATGTGAAGTCAGCACCGAATGCTATCACAATGTATATGTATAAAAGTGACGATAACAGTGATCACAATGGATGACGTCTTACCTTTCTGCCAGTTGTGAAAAAAGTGACACTGATTCAAGTGGAACCCTATTCACGTGTGAAAACCGAATAAAGGCAAGTTTTATATAGTTTGCAAATATTGTTTAAATCTTGTTCCAAATAATCTAATATGTGTACTAGAAAAAGGACAATCTGTGGAGGGACAATACACCCACCCATAACAGACACAATAAATGACGGCTGTGAAAATGAGGAGTCATTGTCATTGTAGAAGGACCCTTATGCAGCTAATATTCCGAAATGCATTGTGCCTGTACTCGACCAGTGAGCCGTCTTGAATATTCCAGATTAGAAGAGTTTTAAATCATATTGTAAGCTCAACTAAAATGATAAATAGAATGCTCAGTCATAAATTTATTTTAATTATGATCTTCTCTCTTTCTTTCTGAGATCTTCCACTTTCATAACAAGAATTATCTGAAATAGAAATTATAATGTAATATAACATAAAAAAAATTATACAAATATATTTATCCATAGTTACACTTTAACATCAGCATTGTTGTCCTCTTCATATTCTGAACTAGTAGGACTTAATTTTAGACATATCGAAATCTGCGCATTTATGCTGAAAAAATTATTGCATTATTAGCTATGATATGCACTTGCAATACAAACTTGTTCTGCACAGTTAAGAGGTGTTGTCAGCACACAGTAGCAAATAGCTTGTAAGTCGACTCATAGCCGATGCAGAAATTCGCGGGTTTTTTTTTTTTTTTTTTTTTTTTTTCATTGCTCATAGCAGACAGAGAACTATATCATCGCTGCACCTTCAAAATCCAGAGTGAAACTTAATATGTGGGAGCCAGGGAGGAGAAAACAATGAAAAAATGTTATATGAACACATGTCCATTTGTACTGCGTTTCCGACTTATTGGTACAGTTCTGTTGCAGTAATGATAGAAGAACTTAACATTACAGGAAATGCTCAAAATGACCCCTATGGCTTGAATGCAAGCATGAAGTCGTCGTGTAGAATCCTGCACTCCTTACTGAACTCCCCTCATTTCAAGCAACTTTATTAAATGTGTTTGAGAACCTTGCTCCTAAGTAAAAAAAAAAAAAATTCGGACATGCAGGTTTCATCATTCTTTGTACGACCACCTACTGTGTTGGGCTTGTTATGATTGGCTACTATGAACAACTGAATACCATTATAAATTCGCTTACTCTTGTGGCATACCCAAAAGTGTACTTCTAAATACAATCACCTTGAAAGCCTAGAAATTCTTACGCGGTATTATCTATTATTTCTGCTCTGGTAGGTACAGCAATAAATGCCGTCATAGTTTTTTTTTTTTTTCTTTGATTTTAAATAGTGGCACTCTGACAGTTTTCACACTAAAACAAAAAGTTTCATGAAATCAGATCACATGCAATCATGTGCGTGTTGACTTCACATCTTTGCACATTTTTTAGAAGCTGAAATACCTTTCTCTGAAGACAATATTTTTCTTTCTTTTTTAGGGAGAAGGATATAGCAGCAGGTTATTTGAGAAAAAAAATCTTTTAGAATGTAGGACTATGCATCCAGAAAACTTGTATTCTCATAGCTCAAAATTATGCATCACTGCGTATTTTTTTCACATCTCAAACAAATAAATATAAAGTTATTAAGTTCCTCATTTGAACTCATTTTCACAAATAAAATACTGTAAAATAAACTGAGACACAAGCATCCAGCAAACAAAGTTTTACTTGGTTCCTTGGAACCGTTCCATGAAAACAGTTGCATTGCACGGGTGTGGAAGATTCTGTGTGTGCTTAAAGACAGTTTCATGGTCCCAAATAGCACAATAATAAAAAAAAACTACCGGTAATTTTGTGGGAAGTTGAGTTAGTGAATTATTGTAACAATGTTATTTTCTTGTACAGTACAACATCGATTATTAATTTTAATGAACGAGACACAGTGAATGATCAATCAGGGAGGGACAGGAAAACTGCTATGAAAGTTATTCTAATTACATATTTTGAAGTATAATCTACAGGTTGAATCAAAGGTCTGGAACCATATAAATATCTTCCATATGCTTGATTTTCGATTACTATAGGTGTTACCAGTATTTGTAAGACCAAATGCTCTACCAGTGACACATTCGAATCTAGCCCTTAGCTGTCCCAAAAGCCGCCATTTTGGATGCAACTTTGAAATTTTAAATGAAAAGGGGGTCATGTAGGTACTCAAAATTTTCTGGAGGGGGGGGGGGGGGGAACCAATGGTGCAATCTGTTTTGAGATATTTCTAATCGTTTTCAAGTTATTTAAAGATAACTGTCATAATGACACAAACATTAGTTACTGCATTTACAGATATTTTGTAACATGGTACAGTACTAAGGAGGCTTTGGAAAAGGTTTTTTTTTTTAATGGATAATCCACAGAATAGTCATCAGGCACCAGATAATCGATGTTCTGCTGTACGTACATTTTCAACCAAATCCTTAATTTAGATTTTATACTTTAATTTATAGTTCGATTCAAAATATAAATTACATCACTTCAGTCATTCAACAATTAACAGTACAATTACACAACATGCTACCAGCCGAAGATTATAATGTTGTCATGATGTCTGCTGACCAAGATCTTGATGTGAATTTGTGTTGTCTGCGTACCAACTTGCCTATACATCCTAGCTGACAGCTCTTTCTGAAGTAGACACTCGGGCACACTAACTGTATTTGTTTAGGATCAGGGAGACGACGTTTTAAACGTCGTTTTGACATAGGATTAGCACCAGCAAAATTAAATTGAATTGTACTAGAATAATGTTCAGGTCTCTTAGGAATATCAAAGGCACTTGAAATTCTTGTACCACTATGCATATTTAGTCTCTTTTCTATTGATGACGAAGGATTTCTGTTAACAAATAATGGAGGTACATGGACTGGAATCTTTGCAATTGCTGTCCAATTCCGATAATCCAATTCAAAATCAGTGTTACTACTGTCTTTCATTACGGAAGAGACCAACATATCAACTTCCATACCCCCATTTGAAATGTTTGTTCCTGCACCTTCCCGTTTGGTGTTAGCATTGCAGTAGTATGGTCGTCTAGCGCACAATGTGTCACCAAAATATGCTTCAAGTGTCTTTTCCAGTGTTCTAATGTTGAATGATGTAGGTGACTGATCTGGAGAATTGTTCCAATCCTTCTGGTAGAGCATCTCAACAGCATTCTGTATACAAAAAGTTTAAATAAATATATACAGTATATATAGCAAGAGCTTAAAGATGTTTGCATCTATATATTCTCACTAAACTGAAAATACCATAAAAGATCAATTTCAACATCAAGAATTTTTTAATTTAAACTATTTAATTATCTGTCAACAAAACAGTTCAAATACTCGAGCTGTATAGTATTGACTGAGAAGAAATGAAGTAATTAATGTAAAATTCATGTAAAAAAAAAAGCTCTACACTGTCTAAACTCGTTTGTTATAGAATTAAATCTGTCTTAGCGTTCCTCAGGGGTGACGTACTGTTTAAAAGAGGAAGGATGTGGGTACACTGTATGAACCCTGTTGACATAATTCTGTGCCCAAAACATAAGAAAACACTACTGATTTTTTTGCCTGTGGGGAATATTTAAATAACAGAGATTGTATTAGTACAATTCCGAGACTTTAGAAATTATAGAGAGAAATTTCCGCATAAGCTATCAAGAACTCCCTTGTATAACTATTAATTTGAGAAAAATTCATTCCGACACTGGGAATCGAATCTGGGACCTCTCAACTCTGTGCTCTGTGCGCTGAGCGCTCTTTCCATCTCAACTATACCGGGACATGTTCCACAGTGCCATCTGAACTCTTCTCCTTTGTATCATCAACAGCCTACTACCTGCATTTTTAAGACATTCAAGCCATGTATTCAGGGGCCCATATTTAAATGACTTTATGGCTATTTTCGACAACAGTTTATGAATACTGTTAACAGTGATATATACATTGAATAATCAATGAGGACGGTAAGACCTCATATATGAATACAGTATATGTATATCCTTTGTATAAACTCGAACATTCTATTTATGGCTAGGTGCAGACAAAACATTTTAGCAACTGCTATGAAATGGGTGAGTACTGTACCATGAACTACAGTATACTGCATGTTTATGGGCAGAACAATGCTCGTTACTAGTACACAGCTTTCTTGCCAACTTGCATAGCTTAAAAATTGCACTGTGAATACACATCTGTCAAAAAATTTGGAACAGCTCAATGAAATAAAACGCTCTTGAATGCCTTTAAGGAAAGTCAAGGAATTGAAATTCTAAAACTAACAACTGTTAGTTTCCCGATGGTAAAAGTGAATATTTGCATTATTGTGAATCCTGACCTCTCCTTCTAGAAGACGAGGACTTCATGAAATATGAATATGATTATGAATGATCACAATGTCTTACCAAAAGTGCCCCTTCAATTTCCATCACATCACTACTTTGGTGAAACCATGAAGCTACCGGCAATGACCTCTTAGTCCTCTTGATATCCTGCTGTGCTTTCATGATATCCAGAAAGGCAAGATACTGTTCAAGATGTGGCCATACACAGTAATCCAAAGCATCGTAGCCAAGAGCACACAATGTCTGGAGAGCTGAATAATGATTTCTTAGAGAACTGCTGCCATCCAACAACACAGATCCTAACTTCTGCATTACATCCAAGCGGAGTTTTGTGTCTTTACCACACCAACGATTAACAACCTGTAACATAGTTGAACAATAAGGTGTGAAGTATAGGGTTGGGGCATAAGTCATGGCAACTATTTTTTTTTTTTCAAAGGTGTCATATGTCGCACGGAAGCCGTGCAGTCATAGTGTGTGTCTACAACACAAGATGGCTCTGTGCTTGTCTGTAATAGAATAGAAAGTAATGTTAAATCAGTTGCCAGTGTAGCACCGTGCAGGATGGATGTAACCTGTGTTGAACAACAAATAGCCGTTCTCTGTGAGAGGAATGCCACACAGAGTTGGTAGAAGCTGTCAGGAATAATGTCCTTCCATACAGGACAATCGCGAGGTGGGTAGCTACTTTGAGGGCCTTTAGAAAGGGTATGTGTGCTGTAATGATTCTGGCACAGGAACCCTGTAATGTTATGGCAACGACCGTAATAAACATGAGGAGCAAAATGTTGGGTGTGTTGTTAAATGTCCGTACATTTCGTCTATTCCTTGTCCTTTCATCTGTATATTTCACATTTTTCACCCATGCTCAAATTCTCACAAAAAAAATTGTTGCCATGACTTTTCTCGCAACCTTTGTGCATGTGTGTGTGTGCGCGTGTGCGTGCTCATGAAGATAATAAGTGTGTTAAAAATAAGTAAGTAACATAGAGTGAAATAGTGAGCAGTATAACAGCGTAAGAAACAGATATAAAAACGGACCTATTGAACAATGGTGAAATAAGTATTAGTAGTTTGGATGGATTATGGTTGGTTGGTTGGTAGCCAATGCTCTGGTATCATGGCAATGAAGCCATTAGCCAGTATTTTTCTGTAATTTGAGATGAACAGATAAAGCTTCGCAATTTTCCAAGATGGATTATAGTGAAGAATGTAATTTGTAGTTTAACAGGGATAAGAAAATAAGACATCTGGAGCAATGAATGGGATAAATATAGTAGTAAACAAGAACAAAATGATAAAAGGGAATTTAGGAAAAGATGAAGAAATAGAGAAATTGCACAATTTTGAAATTAGTAGATTATGGGTATTGGAAAAATTAAGAGTCTATAGCAGGCCTGGGCGTTAATAACTCAAGTGAGGTACTACCCCTTAACTCCCCACTCCCCAGCAGAAACAGTTATGTATCGGACCAATACAGGTAGGCCTGAAGGCATGCATCATAGCTTTCGGCTCTTGCTGGTTGCTTAAAATCCACCACTAATGCACAATGCTTTACCATGTGTTTGTTTCTAAAGCAGTGAAGCGGAAAGGACATGGGCGGAGGTATTTCCTTTTCTTTTTCCTTTCCCTTTATGTTCAGGGCTGGTCTATAGTGAGAGATATAGCAGATTAGAAATAAGAATTAAAGAAGTTTGGAAAGAGGTAGTCAGGATTGTAAAAATACTCAGGACTAACATTAGGACTAGTAAGTATAGAATTAGTAGGAGAATGTAAGCAAAATTGAGGGTGAATAACTAGGGATGAGGTTAGGAATTACAAAGTGTGTATTGCAAGTAAATGTCATTGTAATAAATGGTAATGGTGGTACCATATACGAATATGTGAGTTCCACCATTACATATAAAAAAGTACTAGACGAAATATATCATATAAAAGCTGTTAATTTGTTTTCAAAAAATGTTAATTGACCCTAATTTACTGTTAATTATTCAGTAATAATGTTACATAATACAGTATCAACAACAATTAGAAAAAAGGAAACTTTTTTTTTTAAAAGGGAATTTTAACATTGTCTATTCTATGACATTACCCTCTTCTTAGCTTCTACTATTAATCCGAAAATCATTTACGCAATATTTATATAATACCACATCAATGATATTACCTTCACCAACACATGTGCTGCAATGTTTCTCAGTTCATAGTTGCACTTTGCTGAAGCACCCTCTATTAATGTCGCATCCAATACACACAACAGAAGCGTAGAGATTACCCTATGAACCTGCAGAAGAATAACATGATTTTATATACTACATTAAAAGTACGAACATGTTTTTCAAATTTGCCTTTATTCAGCTCAGTAAAATATGAGTTCGTTTAATCTATATAGAATGTCTTTCAAATCTATCTTTGTTCAATAAGATATAGCACTTTATCTTGTCAGTTTCCATAAAAGAACATTTAGCTTACCATTTAATATTTTCGGTCTTAAGTTAACAGTTAATACAGGATGTTTGTAAATTATTTTTCTGATTTTAATATTTTATTATTCAGCACTTGTTCAATTTTAAGAAACGATATACTAGGTTATATTTTTTTAATTTGTCAGTAATCGATTTTACTTGTGAACTGTTGTCCAATGACAGTGATGTTTAACCAGCTTGCATCAATTTCTCTCTTCCTGCCCAATACTTGTGAACTTGTCACTAGTAAAACTAGTCTGTTTGAAACGTCTCCTGACATGATTAATGCTAAAGCTGAAGGATATTTCAAGATTGATTTATCAATACAACAGAGTCTACCACATTTCCATAATGACAGAAATCAGTACTACAACTAACTATCAAATACACTCTAACATGTATTAGTAAATCAAATATCAACATATATGGTTCAGGGTACTTATGGAAGTCACATTGAACTTCGATATGTAAATAAAATTTGTTAAATTGTTTTTTAAGTTGATACAGTCTTTCTTAACCCTAGAATGCATACTAGGGTGACGCGTCACCCCACAAAAACTTATATTTTGTTGCCATATCTTTGGATGTCTTTCAACAGCCCTCAAGTCACTGGTATCCATTCACTACTTAAGAGTACTTTCTACTCCTCAGTAGGCTGGAGTTTCAAAGCAGTACACACGTTTCACGAGCTTTGTGAGGTGATTAGTAACCCCAGGTATACAGGCACGTTTGTAAGTTTTTATAGCTGTTTCTTGTTATTGTGTTAGTGATGGCTGTAAGAGGTAATGATATAAACTCTGGTATACGTATCGGGGCATGGATTGAAACAAGCTAGATTTGCCGCGCTAAAGACGGGGGGGGGGGGGGGGGGGATCTCGTGTGAAGTCCAACAAACTGGCATGCTCAGAACACAGGAGAGATATTTGTGTTGAATGTCCAAAATGAGGGTGTTCTTTTCCTGCAGGCCTCAAAATAATACCGAGATTATTTCCAAATTATGCAATATTGTTAGAAACATGTCTCTTCTAAAAACAATGTAGTCAATTTGTATGCAAACTGTAATATATTAGGTATATATATCCCAACTATTTCTTATAAAATTTGTAAAACTCATGTGTGAAAAATAATTGTGTTACCAACAATCTTTTATTTTAAATATAAAAATAATTACATAATTTTATAATTGATCAGTTATCAGCAATTTTCAAGCACTGACATTTTCATTATACTGGGTGTTCATTTCAAAATGTGTCATGACGTCACTGTTGTTGAGTCACCGATTTGAAGCGAGTTTCAGCTTATATGTCAGAGAAGCTGCCTATTATTCAAGGCGTTCTTCAATCTGAACTTGAGAACGTGTACGGTATAACTTGAACGTCGTAGCAACAGATGGCGGTCTGTACTGTCTGTGTGCTACCATAACCTCTTTCGAACTGTGTTTTGCGCCGGCAAGATGTACGCAGGGTATTTGTTATCATTGGTTACGTATGGTAACATTCCACAACACAAATCAAATACTCCGTGTCCATGTTGACCGTCGAAGTTAATGTCAACAAATACGTAAGTAATTGTCTTAACCCTCTCCCCATATCCCGACAGTACGTATTTCCAAACAGTTCACATTCCTGCCACTATCGGCGTTATCGTACGCATCGGTACATACTCTTCAGAATGAATGCCGTACTTGCTAGGCAACTTCTCTGCCTCCTAGGTAATACACCTTTGCGGAAGTGTAGGAATATTGAATTATCTAGGCTCATCGGCTAGCCACATGACGGCATACAGCGAGCCATGACACACTTTGAACTGAACACCCAGTAGTTATTAAGTTCAGAAATTCTGTAATTTTGTAAAGTTAATTTGTCTTCTCAACTTCAAATTTATTTTTTCATAATTCAAAAATCTTTGCATAAAATATTCATAAAGAATATAATACAAAATAAAGGCCATTGTACAAAACAGACCCAAAAGATATGTGGAGTGACTAGTATTCCCAGGTATAAAACCAAAGCTGTCAAAAAAGCCTATGCAGTCCAGGGTTAAGTACAACTTGAAGCACCATTCAACAATAAAATGTCCAGATTAGAAAAAAAATTACATACTGGTACATATTGTGTCCGTGATATACTTACAGAAATGGTAGCACTAGGTTCAATTAGAGTATTGAAAGTCAGAGCTTCAGCTGTACATAGAAACCTATGTCTAAATCTCGAGAAAGTTGTTCCTTTTGGTAACTTTTGTAACCCAAGTGCTAGAAGATTGAGTAAATATGGCGCTATTGGACCAATCTTGCTGTTGCTTTGCAAATCCCGCAGTACCATCTGTAAGAATATTAATGTTACACAATATGAGACAAGAAGACTGAAAAAAATACTGATAACACACAATGATATGGAAAAATACAGTAAAACCTTTTTTTAACATTCCCGTTTTTAAGGAATATATTTGAATAGATTTGCAAGTAGACGAATTATTTTAGTGAAATTCCGAACCTATTCCAAACACTTGTAATCAACCGATTTTTTTTTTTTTTACAAGATATGGTCACCCAGTGTATACTGAAATCAAGAGTACCTATATCCACTGATATCTTGATTGAAAGTACGTTTGCAGAAATGCTATTGTGTGTTTCCATATGCAAATTTAATTACGGTGTTTAGAAATATGTTGTGATTCTGTGAAAATATGATATTGTGTATTTGCGGAGGTTTATTGTTAATATGTTTTTCCTAATCGTAAATTTAAGAGAGATTATGAAATATTTATAAATATAATGTAGTTAAATGGCCTAAGGGTGTTTTAATTTCTACTCTCAGCCCTTCCGTGCTTATTTAAGTGTAAACTCCCTTTTAAGAACAACCCACATTTAGTAAGGAAAAAGCAATTAGTGCCCTAGAGATTCGTTAAAAAGTGGTTTTACAGTAGAATGAAACAATGGCTATTTCAGAATGTTAAAATATAGCTGAATAAATATATGCAAGATTGACTGAAAGCTGATAATAAATGATGATTATTGCTTGCACTGCAAATTAATAATTCACTGATCAGAATTGTATTGTATTTTGATTATGTATAAGACAAACATCACAAGTAATCAAAAGAGAATAATGAATAAAAAAACAATGTGCTTCAAACCTACAGCAGACCTAAGATATATAAGGTTATTCAAAAGTAAGTTCCTATTTTGAAATGATAATAAGTTTATCAAATTTTTAGATTCCACAAGAATAAAAACACCAATTTGTTCATAAAGAAATGCGATTTTATTAAAACACGAAAAAATTTAATTGATCACCACCGTGTTGTTCAATAAGGAATAGTCTTTCTTCTATGCTATAAACGGCATTAATAAGCATATTCCTAGGGATGTTTTCAATGACATCCGATATTGACTGTTTCAGTTCCTCACGTGTAGTAGGTCTACTAAGAAATACCTTTTCTTTTAGATAATCCCATAACCAGTAGTCAGCTGGATTTATGTCTGGTGACCTAGAAGGCCAACTGTTCGGAAAATGCCTACTAAGTACACGACCACCAAATTTGTTGCGTAATAGTATTTTTACATTATTGTATATGTGAGATGGAGCACCCGTCTTGCATGAAAACAGTGTTTTCGATTTCATGATTCTGTGACGCTAGTATTGCAAAGTCTTGAAACATTTGAAAATATCACTGCCCAGTTACCGTCATTGTTTTTGTTTGTCCATTTACAATTTCTTCATAGAAATACGGTCATATTACGAAATGTGACGTAAAACTACACCAGACAGTAACCTTGATAACATGTAAAGGTAAAATCATTGTAAAAATTATTAAAATTACTCTCCTACTGCCATCCGTATTCTGAACAATTATTATTTATATATGCATGACACAGTTAACATAACAACGAAACATGCATTGATAAAAAAAAAAACCAAACCTTCTAAACAGTAATGGTGTCTATATGAAACCAAGAAGGAATATGCAGACAGTTGTTTCAAAATGGGAACTTACTTTTGAATAATTTTACATATTAACAGACCTAGCTAGAATTGTCCTATGTATAAATTAATACATTTTACATAAGGAAAGAGTTGATTCTCCAGCATTCCACTGTAGTATATTTACCTATAATTTGTCAATTCTTTCTACAGTAGTCCTCATTTGGAAATCCGAATGGGGAACTATTTGGACTCGGAATATTTTACTTAGCAATAATCATCATTGGAGTGGTTTTTAGGCAAAATTGTAGCCGTTTTTACATGAGCACCATATTTTTATACTATGGCAGCTACATCACTCATTCACAACCCCCAGAGGGCCACACCTGACTTTGGTCTGCGGGTCCATTGGATCTAATTGTAAGGATTCTTGAAGTCCTAAAACCATTCCCCACTTCTGCCATTTGTGGGATGCTGTGACAGGACAGCATATGAAAATAGAATTTCCTGCATTTCTGGTGAAACAGTTATACCGCTGTGACTTGGTCCCCAGAGCCTCGTTTGTAAAAAACAGGTTGCACCATGAGAAGGTAAGGATGGGATTTGGATAGGAGAAGTTATGTGTGTCACATCACTATCCTTTGCAACCCAAGTGCCAAAATCCAGGAATCTAAAAAAAAATTATAAATCATTTGATCATTTAAAAAAGATCATTAGTATACAGTGGATTCCTTCACATTGCAATATACATGGAAATGAAATAGCAGATGCCCTGGCAAAATGAGGTACAACAATAATACAGAAACAAAGCTAGGCATTTTCGTTCCATTCTATAAAATAAGTCACCCACAACAAATTTCATTTAATTCAGAAAAAAGGAATAGAGGACAAAATCAAAAGCCAATCATGGGAAATAATATTGAGAAATTCTGACAAATTCGACAAGCACCACTAAAATCTGTTATTCTATACAGCATAGGGGTATACAACACATCTTCCTGTATCCTATGTATCACCAATGAAGAAATGAATATGAAACATCTTAAAAGATGTGCAGCTGTAGAAAAAAAAAAGATACCTTGATTCAAAAGTATGGGAGTGCAATAAGACTAATGGCTTTGCTGCCAAACATCTAACAAGCAAACATTCTCATGGAGGCAGATAAAAAAAGTTTTTTTTTCTTCCACCATGTTAACAATGTCAAAACAAGTGCTTATACAAATTTTGGCCAATCGAACGCAATTACGAGGACTGTTAACATATAAGTTTCCCTGGGGCCGTTTACAGAAAGAAAACAAAATTTCATGGAAAGATTTATTGCAACAGATACAGCAATAGGGTATCTGTCGGATACAGGGGGGAGAGCCATTAATCCTTCCCATTGAAGGCTTTAAGGAACCAACCTGGACAAATACCCAATGTCCCATCCCTACCTTCCCGTGGTGCAGCTGTTAGTAAGCATAATTTTACGAGCTGAACTAAAGGGAGGGGCTTCTCATCCATTAGCACTGGTCAGCTTGATGAGTTATTGACTGAATTTGGTATAATTTTCCTCTATCCAATACCTAATTCCCTCTTTACCCTTTCCTATCCAGTCCTCTGACTGAACTCTTACTTTCTTCGACCCCGACGGCATTAGAGCATTCGAGGCCTAGGGGTTCATTTCCCTTTCCTTCCTCCTCTTTCTACTTTTCTGTTCCTAATGCTGACCTGCTGTGGCACTAAAATCGTCCTCCAGTGGCTTAAGGAGGGAAAGCTGGTGATCAACAAGTTCTCCCAGGTAGGTCCAATGGACCCGTCGACCAACAGCAGGTGTGCTCCTCCAGACATTCTGGGGGTTGTGTGTGAATGAAGTAGCCACCAAAACGTTAAAATATGGTGTTCACTTAAATCGGCTACAACCTGCCATTTATCTCCAATATCCCATGGGAAAAAATGGAACTCTCTGCATCAAAATCCACAGTTAATTCCCGATTTACCACGAAAATCGTCTGTAGCTGCATTTAGATTGGCAACAGGCCATGATTGTTTGGCCAAATACCTGCATAGAATTGGAATATATAAGTCTCCTAACTGCCCATTGTGCAACTCAAACCAAGAAATGGATTCGAAACACCTCAAAATCTGTGCTTCAGTGGCTGGTCATGATAATATCTTTGAAAAATATTGGAGTGCAAGAGGTCAAATGACTTTATTGTCAAACGCCTGGCATTAGAAAACAACAACAACAACAGATAACTTACAGCAATTTTTTTTTTTTTATTTTTCAACATATTTCCCACCGGAATTGAGACATATGCCATATGTGGGATCAACTTTCGTAGCTGTGTCGCAGAAGTCTACTGCCTGGAATCAGAAGCAGTGTGTGGTGACAGCCGTCTGCACCTCTCTGTCGATCCCATGATATAACAAATATCTCATTTCCAGTGAGGAATATGTTGAAAAATAGCTCAACAGTTGTTGTATCTGTTCCAATAAATAATTTCAATGAAATTGTGTTTTCTTTCTTTTAGGGAAACTTATTTTTTACGACCCTCGTAATTGCGTTTGAGTGGCCAAAATTTATACAAGCACTTGTTTTGACATTATTAACATGCTGGAAGAAAAAAAAAACTTGTTTATCTGCCCCCATCAGAATGTTTGCTTGTAAGCATTGGACACAAGCACACACACACATTGAGAAAGAATGTTCAGTCATACATTATACTTATTGTTTTATTTCGTGTATACAATTTTATCCCAGAATTAGATATGAAACCTACGTGTGATGATCTTAACTATGAGAATATAAATTATGTAAATGATCACGTTATCCATACCTTAAAGAGAATTTCAGAGTTTCCCAAAATAATTTTTGAAATATGACTATAGTACGATAATAAATGTGAAGGTATCTGAGGGCTGTTATTAGGCTTTTCAGGGTTTGAAGTTGCTGGTTTTACATCTTCTGTCTTTATTGGTTGAGGATTCCCTCCACCATCTGTGGTACCATCTGGGTAAAGCCAGGAACCTAAAAACAGAGAAACACACTGGCTTTTAACTACACAGAATATCTTATAAAAACCGACTAACAATACTATACCTTTATACAGTTTGGAACAAAACATAACTCCTTAGTTCCAGGAAGTACTCGAGGCACTCTTTACTGCCTACTGGTAAATATCAGTGAACAAAAGGCGACCCTTCTCTCACAACTACCTTCTATTGTAAAAATCACTGAGAAATTGAGCTGCCTGCAGACAGTGGAATGGGATGAGGACGTTATAATTTGTCTCGAACTGTAATATTAATAGGCACATATGGACAAATTGAAGACAACATATGGAAGAAATGTTGGCTAGTAGAATCCATAAAGCAGTCTTTATGTGCTAATCAAAAGAATAAAGATCTCGGGAAATACCAAGTTTAATCCGTGAAGCAAATGATGAAAATTTTATTCGACTTTATAAGAATATTTCGCATTCATGAAAAGTATTTTAAATTCTGATATCATGACATTTACACATGAAAACTGAAAGCGTTTTGAATGCTGGGAATACCGAATGCTGTATCTGGTAAATTATGCGTGCCACAATTAATAAGTCTCAATTTTAGGGAAATCCAGTAACTTACAAACAAATATATATTAAAATTTCTGTTTACTGTCAGAATTATACCTTCGCAGAACAATATGTTCAACTCAAAAAATACAACTTACCTTTAACAAATGGTTCACTCTTCTGAGTAAGTGGATCATGATTCAAAGCAAAAGCTGCTAGATCAATGTCTTGTTCTTCAGGCACAAACACACCTGCTTCTCTGACATGCAATAAACCTAACGGCTCATCATTCAAATGGCCATATACTGGAGGTACATCTGAAGTTTGAAAAACTGCTTTTACATCTGCAGTTAAGAGTCTTCTTCGTTTGTTCTGTCTTAAGTGGACACTACAATTCTGAAAAAAAGAACAAAATATAAAACTGTTTTTACATCTGCAGTTAAGAGTCTTCTTCGTTTGTTTTGTCTTAAATGGATACTACAATTCTGGAAATATATATATATATATATATATAGTCTATATGAGAACAAATCGTCTTAATTAAATGTTTTTAAGAAGTTGGGAGCGCCAAGTGGCGAGTTCAGGTCAGATTTAATATAGTAGGCCTAACATCCTAATAAATTTATGCTCACTGCAAGATTATATTAGTCTATAAATTTAAAAAAAACATCATCGTACAGTATTACCTACGTCTGACAGCTTTAAAATTAACGACGCTCGCAACTGCCGAGGTTATATCAGCGTCGCAGATGTGCCGGAATTTTGTTCTGCAGGAGTTCTTTTACATGCTAGTAAATCTACTGACATTAGCCTGTCGCATATAAGCACACTTAAATGCCATCGACCTGGGCCGAGATAGAACCCGCAACCTCGAGCACAGAAGGCCAGCACTCTACTGACTGTGCCACTCAGACCAACTGACAGATTTATCACTCTCTTAGTTTTATTGATAGGAAAGTGATCAGTGCACTAAATAAAAAATGTAAGTCCTAAATTCTGACTTCCCTATTCTAGCCAACAAACCTCTTTTGTTAGAGAAATTCCAATTAGGCCTGCTATGTTTCATGTGATTAATCAATCAATGAATCACAAATACATGCAAAAGAAAGGTAAAAATATGCTCGTGTCATACATGGTTAGCGTCTGTGATTATCTTAACAATATTATATATATAAAATATGCCATTGCTGCACATATGTAAAAGCAAAAGAAAGAGTAGCTACTTAAATGTCACAAATAACCTTCAAAACGTTCAACTAAGTAGTTGTATAGACCTACATCCCCTACACTTCGACCGAATAAGCATTACTGGTCATAATTTTAAATATTGGTCAATTTATATTATTTTTGCAGAAATGTGTACAGACTTACATGAATAACCTCTCTAAGTCTGTATGACACATCTTCGGCAAGTTGCTTACTGATGTCTTCACTGACTGCGGATATACCATTTGCCTCCGCTGCAGCTATTATTGAATCACACGATATTTGTGCATACTTTCTACTTTCACCACTTTTCTTCTCTGTTTTCTTTTTGTGTGTCTGAATCTTGTCAGATTTCCCACTCATTTTATGGCGTACCTGCTTATTGTATAAAGCTTCGCCCCATTGTAAATTTACTAAATAATTTCGTTTGATGTGTTAAACGTCCGTAACTGCGAGTTCTTATGGGTTTGCAGTGTATTTATTTCATCGTAAATTAAATTATATCATAACAAAATACAGTTTAACTAAATAAATAACTTAAAATAAGACCTTGACAGTAAATACATCGAACTTTCGTAACAAACGATAGGTCTAAACCCACTTAAATCGATTTCAAACAACGATTAACACAAACGTGCATATATATATCGATTTTAGAGTCACAGACGATGGCGCGTATTTTCAGTCACATTTAAACAAAACAAAGTACGGGTTGAAACTTTTATATTGAATAACATTGCTTGAAAGATAAATATTACCGATTTCGATAGTTCAAAAGTAAAACAAATAATTAACATTACAATGTTTCCGACATACGCCTTATTTAATGATTTAGTATTTTCCATTAAGTTGATTTTAAATTCCATTGTTTTATTTAATGGAACTAATAACGGAATATAATTTAGTTCAAATTGTCTGCTAATCTGAATGAACGCACATAAGTAAGCCAACTTCATTTACTATTTCAAAATGCTGAGCAATTTCGATAAAGTTGGTTGTTCATCTAATTATATTTAATTTAGAAACTGTGAGTTGTGACGATTGTGAAACTGGAAGGTGTAATCCGAGATCATAGAAGCACTTCTATGATCTAGGGTGTAATCCAATGAAACTGTGAGTGTTGAGAAACTGTTAAATGACTAACTAAAATTACATTTTTTAAATATTGTAAAATTTCAGGCCCTTATCTTTTCCATATATTTCGACTGTTGATAACAAAACTTAATTTTCATAGATATCTTTTAAACTTTTACATTTCTTTTCTAGGGTCTGAGGAAACTACCATTCAGTTCACAAACCTGACAATCAAGTTTCATGAAGCATGAACTGTGCACTGGGAAACTGTTTATAATCACCAAACCAGAGCTGCGACAAAATCTAATTTGGCATCAAGCTGCATGCACTTCATCCATACATTTTAAAAACAAATGATACCGCTGTGGTACGTTACATAAACAGCAACACTCTGTTTAGATCGTTACGGTTTAGATACACAACTAGCATAGCCTATCATATTGGACATCAGAGTAATTAAATGAACTACAAATCTAATTTAAACAATTGTAAGTATAGTTGAAATGATATTCTATTAGTGGACGATTCTATGTAACACAATATTTATTGATTATATTACATACATGATACAATGACAGAATATCTATACTAATAATAATAATAATAATAATAATAATAATAATAATAATAATAATAATAATAATAATAATAATAATATCTGTAGCCGAAATTTTTCTGGTAATTTTCGATTTTCCAAAAATAATTGGTCCTAACATATATAATTAACCACCCTGAAACCGAAAATCGCTTTTTTGAAATTTTTGTTTGCATGTCTATCTGTCTGGATGTTTGTTACCTTTTCACGCGATAATGGCTGAACCGATTTATATGAAAACTGGAATATAAATTAAGGGGACACTATGGTTTTTTTTATTGGGTTATTTTACGACGCTGTATCAACATCTAGGTTATTTAGCATCTGAATGAAATGAAGGTGATAATGCCGGTGAAATGAGTCCGGGGTCTAGTACCGAAAGTTACCCAGCATTTACTCGTATTGGGTTGAGGGAAAACCCCGGAAAAAACCTCAACCAGGTAACTTGCCCCGACCGGGATTCGAACCCGGGCCAACTGGTTTCGCGGCCAGACGCGCTGACCGTTACTCCACAAGTGTGGACGACACTATGGTGAAATAATGATGAAACATTAAGAAAATCCACTTAAAAATTTATTGTGATTCTCTATTTAGACCGAGCTCAAAAACCTAATCAATTTATGTTCCCACGGCTATTTTGAAGCTTTTGAGCTAATATGAACTAAAAATTGTGAAAATTGTGACGCAAGGAGCCTTTTTAGTGACGTCAATATAAAATACATTTAAAAAAAATATTATTTCAAAACTATTAGCCCTATTGGCACCAAATTTTGTACAGATGATAGTATTGTAGGTATGTTTATGTAGTTTAAAATTTATAAATGTTGGATGAAAATTGTAAAAGATTTAAAACTCACATAAGTGTCCCCTTAAAAGTTTGTTGTAACGTAGAATTTAGGCTATATGGCATTCAAAATATTTTATTTAAAAGGGGGGTTATAAGGGGGCTTGAATTAAATAAATCGAAATATCTCCCTTAATATTAGTTTTTATGAAAAATGTTACATAAGAAAAGTTTCTTTAAAAATAATTTATGATAAGCTTTATTTTATGCAAACTTTTGATAGGACTGATATTTAATGAGATAAATGAGTTTTGAAATTACAATAACAACGCCATCTTAAGGGGCTGTAATGAAATATGAATTTATGAGAAGAGGATAACTTTTCAACAGAGGGGAAATCCCCCCATCCCTCCTGTTAATTCGCACCTTGGTTGCGAGATGATTTAGAAAATAAAATAAAAAGTGCCTTATTAACACATTTATGTTGTATTAAGAAACATAAACAAAATTGAACATAAAAATAAAATGAAAAAGTTATAGCTAAAGTAAAAAATAATTAATGCTATAAATGTGTCTATTTCTGAGAAAGTAGCTTCTCAAATCTTCGCTCTGTATTCAATATGCACACAATTATATCATTTCCAATTTCAAGGAGATTTCTCGCTTTTGTTTTGATGGAAATCGTATACTGGAAACTTATTTTACATAAATACGAATTTGAAAATGCTATCAAAACTGTTTCTTTTGCAAGCTCGAGGTATTCTTACATTCTTTTGATCTAACACTAACCTACACTGCGAAAAAATTATACTTTTTACCTCCCATCAGTAAGCACATATTTTGATAATCCTTATTTTTTTTTATTTTTTAATTTCAACCAGTTGAATGCAACTGTTAGAAACGGATTCAGTATTTATCTGTCACTGTCATGATTGTTTTGTGTTTCGAAAGATATTCAAAAAGCTCTTGTTTAAAATTGTGTGTCTGTTAAAACAAACTAAGAATTTGTCGCGTCATATGATATATAGCTAAATTTTCCGTGAGTTCTTTAATGCACTGGAATGAATAAATTTTCTTTTTGTCCAATAATGTCTACCAAAAAACAAGTTTCCTTATAAATCCGTTGATTTTATCTCTGGTTGTTATGTTAACATCTTGGCTTCGCATACTTATATTTTAAGTGTTCTAAGTGTTTGAAAAAATATATCAGAAAGAAAGGCCATTCTAAGAAGCCAAAGTATATTACAGGGGCATATTTTGCGGGCTACCAGCGGTAGCCCAAGGAAATTACAAAAGAAAAAATTTATAATATAACATAATGTAATAATTTTGTATTATTAGTTTTACCATAGTAATTAAAATTAAAGTAATTGTTAGATATATTTTGTGTAATAATAGGGTCAGCGGTAGCCCAAACCCTTTAACCAGTATACGCCACTGGTATATTATGATAAAAGGTTGGGAAGTGCTTTCTACCAAATCGAGGAAAAGTTTGAAAAACGAGGAGAGCGAATTTTTAAATTTTCGAGATTTTGTAATGCAAACACAAACGTGTATTGTATAACATTTTTTTCAGGTTCATATTTTAAAAATTTCAAATACAAAATGTGCACTGTAATGGGTCTATTTCAGTATAGTTTTATGTTATGAAGAATGGTATCCCTAGCAACAAGTTTCTGTGTGAGAATCAAATCGAAATGATAGCCGTCCAAATCTTGGATTTAAAATATCGGCAATTTTAAAAAAGAATATTCTGTAACAAGATGTGGTAGCTATCAAAACGATAAAAATTTATTGAAAATAACAACAATAGCTGTAAATACAGTAAAAAAACACAATCGTGCAAAAAATAGGTTTACATATTGCAATTTCTCGTTTTTCAGGTATCGACACATTAGAAATTGGGTGATATCTTCCGGTTTTGAGTAAAATTATCGTTGTTTACGATTTTACAGGCATATTTTTCTAATGAGGTTAATTACTGGTATGGTAATGGGCGGGGGGTCGCACCTTCAAAAAGTTTGGGAATCACTGCCTAGTGTATAATTTACAAGTCAGCTAGTTGCTAGCAAGTAGTATAGACTTGAGCTTTGGGACACGGCCTTTAAAGTTTGATACATGAATTATCGTAATTTCAAATTGCGCTCCATTATATTTTTGTTTACAGACATTTGACCAATAGAATTATCCGTTGTAAAATTCAACATGGAGACCATGCTGGAATCTTACTTTAGTTTCTATTGGTTACTTCTGAGACTATCATTGCAGTATTCTCGTCTACTTTTGCCGCCATTATGGAAGTACTTCTTTATGATTCAACTTATTGCCGATTATGTGCAGAAGAAAATCCTAGTGGAGTTTTATTATATTCAGTTGAAGATTCAGATGCTGATTTAAGCGCATTAGTGAATCGCTACCTTCCTTTTAAGGTAAATATACCGTTTAATATTTGTATAAGAAGGCAACTTGACTTCCTACTCTCTATCAAAATGGTGGGTGCACTGATTGTAGTTGCACGATCTGCGTATTCCATCACTACATGACTCAGTTATGTGTCCCAAATTTAGAGTAGTCAAGTAATAATTTGTATGATAATTGTTATGACTGTATTAACGCAAATATTAACCATAATATTGCTTTGCGTGTTACAAATATAGCATAAAGTGTTAAAATATATTTTGAAGATTGTTCTTCATAATGGAGCTCATGAGCTCATATTATATATAAATTAATACAGATTTTCTGTATTATTTTATAACCTAAAATTTTGCTCTTAGATTGGCATAGTATTTTCATTGTTATTTTCAGCTTCTGGATTTTCAAATGAATTTCTTATGAAATTATTATTATGGTTCCTTTTACGCTACTTCTAAGTATAAAATATCTGTTTCAATAGGCTGTACTTTCTTTCCGGTTCTTTAATGTTTGTGTTTCGAAATTTGAGGTTAAGAACAAGTTATTTTGAAGTCTTGTTTCCTGTAGCAAACGGTTTTATAAATTTATCTCTTTGAACAAACAATTCTACATCAAGAATAGGCCTAGGTAACATATTAATTTAACTATGACTTTATAAATGTTGTGTAATCTCATAAAATCGTGAACTGATTTGAAATTGACACTTCTGCTTGCCATAGTATAACGGGAATCCGTGTAACAGTTACCGGTATATATTACTCGACTTGAAAATTATTAATTAGGTTAATGATGTGCGTCGCTCCGTCGTATTTTATGTTTTGATGAAACTTAAATGAAGTTATTTCAGTCTTCAAAGAGGAATAAAAGTGATGTATGATGGTGTGCCATGAGTGGTGCAAGAATCGAAGCACTAATTGTTTATAAGACAACAGTACTGATGTCCACACATGAATATGATTTTGTCCCCATTTTTAGAGAATTAATTGACAGGGAGCATGATTTTTTACAGGACTCTGCTACAGTTTATACAGCCAATGTTGTGATGACAAATTAAGAGAATTCAACCATGGCAGAGTTCTTAGCAGGGATATGTGGCATTCTCAGTCCCACGACTTAAATCCCTTGCAACTTTTATATCTGGGGTGAATTAAAGATGTAGGAGAGACTAGGGATGTTTGAGCCATCCCAATTATTTAAAAACCCCGCAGTTTGTCGACTACCATCTTCTAGTAACATGTTTGCTCTGAAGGCTAAAGATAATATTTATGCTCGAAAAGGAAGTGAAATGATAATAAACAGCTGACCTAGCATTTCTTGTTTGTTTTGATTCTGAAAACTCTAGTTTTGTTGTTCCAGTTAAATTGTGAAATTAATCATATTGAAAATACTTATTTTATTTGCTTCTGTAGTGTTTAAGATTTAAATTGATATATTTACAATTTAGTTTCTTTCGCAAAGAACTTTATAAATATTTTAATTAGTAACAAGACCAAGTAGGGAAATTTGACCCACATGTGGTAGGGAATACTAGGATCAGCAAGTAGAAGTTTTAGAATAAACATGTATTACAATATAATATAATGACCCTATTTAAATGTATTGTGCATATGTTACAGATTCAGGACGATGGCAAGCTTCCACGAACTATATGCCCGGGTTGCAACATACAGTTGCAGGCAACAGTACAGTTTTTTGATCTGTTGGTTGAGGGACAAAAGAAAATTCGAGATATGTGGAAAAGTCAGGTAACTTATGATAATGTATTAGTCTTACAGTAATAAAATGCAATACTGAAGCATTATTTCTTAAAAAGATTTATACTATTATAAAGAGAATTACAGATCGGATTCTGTAGACCAAAGGAATAAATTACTTATCTTCACTGCGCCACCAAAATCTGCTATATGCATTTAAACAGATTTTTCAGGAGAAAGAAAAAGGCATTATCACTTTTAATTCCTTGATATTCAAAGCTACTTTCGATATAATTTCAATCATAACATGAAAAATTATAAAATTATATTGAAAGGAGCTTCGAAAATTGAGAGAATTAAAAATGAAAATGTTTATTTCTTTCTGAAATTTCTGTTTAAATGCACATAGCTGATTTTGGAGATGCAGCGACAATATGCATTAAGAAAAATTGAGCCACAGGACTTTACCATGTCTTTTAATTACTCCATTTTTTATCTCACGTGGGTCCAGACAAATTAGTAAACCTGGAGACTAATAAGCTGAGA
Source organism: Periplaneta americana (assembly GCF_040183065.1). NCBI lineage: Eukaryota > Metazoa > Arthropoda > Insecta > Blattodea > Blattidae > Periplaneta > Periplaneta americana. Next base: position 156,553,597 of record NC_091119.1, read on the forward strand.
GGGGAGTTAAGTTACCTACCACCTCTGCTTTACAAGCAAAACTAGTTACATCATTGTCATGTATTTGTAGTTGCATCAGTGGCAGAATTTATGTTTTTAATCATTCACAATTTCTGTCCATATTTCATGGAAGAAAATGGTAACTACAAAATAAATGGTTTTTATGATTTTTTTTAACCAAGAGGACTTTATCCCATTTTAACGAAAACTAAACAAAAGAAATAGCTAAGTTATTCTCTGGTAATTTCCTAGAAGACGGGCAAAATCCAACATGGCTGACGAAAACTACAAAAAACGTTCTGCCAACTATGAAGTCCAAATGTCACCAAACAATGCAAAATCAAAGATGAAAAATCAAATATATATTCATATTTTTAAAGAAGAACAAGCCCTCCAAAAAAATGAAAATATATTTAATTTTTGCCTTTGATTTTTTTTGGCGTTTCGTGGCATTCGAACTTCATAGTTGGTAGTACTTTTCTGGCAGTTTTCGTCCGCACTTTACCCCCAAAAATCACTAAAACACAAAACAAAACATAATAATTTATCATCTTATCAAATAAAATTCAATTCTCATCGACGTCTTCAACGACAACCTCTTCACTTCCAGAATAAATGACACAGGCTTTAAGGCAATCTAAACTTAAACCATGCAGGCAACACAGAACTAAACCAGTCGTACAGTCAACTTTGCATAAATAAACCACGTGTTTACACTAAATGAAATTCTCTTCGAACACTTATTACACCTTAAGTTCTACAGAAAATTCAGTAAATAATTCCTTTAAACGACAGAAAAACAGTTTTCTTCTCAACATTCAACACAATCCTTCTTCACCAGCGAAAGAACTAAACCAAAATCGACACAAAATTTAATAGATAAATTTCAGAACACTGTTTCCTTCCTTTCCCTCGACAAATGCAGACAAATCTACAATGTAACACCACTCACGTCAAACAACCAAGAACAACAGGACGTCATTATCCATTCAAAATTAATGAAAATTCTAGAATAAATGACAACTATAACCAATCAAATCGAAAGAAAATCACAAAAATCATAAAATGAGAAACTTTCAATAGCTTTAGCCATCAGACACAACATAACACCACTCACGCCAAACAACCAAGAACAACTGATAACGTCATTATCCATTCAAAATTAACGAAAAGTCTAGAACAAATGACAACTATAACCAATAAAATTAAAAGAAAATCACGGTGACACCTAATACAAAAAACCTAGAACTAACATGTAAAAGTCACTAAAAGATCACTAACATTTAACTCTGAAATAAAGAAGTTGGTAATACTTACTATATTCAACCAAGTGCCCGTCTTCTATGAAATTACCTATTCTCTTAACCCATTTATGCCCATAACTTTTTCTTGTTAAATATTTTCATAATTTTCGCACCGCCACGTGAAACTGAAATGGAAGTTAATTATTGTGCTGCAAGACTCCTTTGATTCTTCTAGTACACACAACAATGAAATAAAAGTTAATTTTGTAATTCATTCCTTTGCATTTTTGCAGAAAAATAGTTAATGCAGACTATTGCGAAAACGCAACACTAGGCAGATATGGGTAAACTACAGTTGGCAACTCGAATGCTCTGAAACTGAAAATATTTACTTGTTTAGCCCTATTTAAGTGCAATATTATTTAGTGTTACTGAAGCTCATTTGAGGGTTGACGGAATTTTCTGTTTGTTAACAATTGAAGAGTCCACTGCAAGAATAATGGATGTCACTTTCTTGTCGAAAATGAACCAAGACTGTCAGTGCATAGCTTAAGACATATAGAATGTACATAGAGAGTTATATGGCATTAACACTGATAGTCATTGTCCAGTAATGATTGGAAAATCACAGTTAAGCTTTGAGCGCTAAGCATTTCAAACTTTCAATTGCTTCTCCTGCAAAATGTATTCCAAATGACATCCATCATTCTTGCAGTGGACTCTTCAATTTGTAGCCTGTTTGGTTCATAAGATATCAGCGAAAGTCTGAGAAGTCAAACTATATAAAAATCTGTCAGGCTTGAATATTACAAGATCCAACAATTCTTTATGGATATTAAAATTAGAATTAAATCCCATATTAAATATGATTGTGTATTGTTGCTAACATCAGTGCGTGTGCTTACATTCGAGAGGCTCATGTCAGTAGATTTACTGGCATGTAAAAGAACTCCTGTGGGACAAAATTCTGGCAAATCCGGCGACGCTGATATAACCTCTGCAGTTGTGAGCGTCGTTAAATAAAAAACATAAAACAAAAACATCAATGCTTTTATAGAATGCAAATGAAAACCACAAAGAACATTTTTATTTTAATTTGTAATTGAATTTCAATATCAAATCCCATTTTTTCTATTCTGCTGAAAAAAATATGTTAAATGAATGTAGTTTCTCGGAGGATATTTCGTCAGCTGCTACAGTGAGAAAAGTTAAAAAAAACTCACCCCTCAATAAGGGCTTCATATTTGCTATTTTTGTGAAATTCGGTAACTAACTCTTCTAGCTTAATTATTCGCATATTTCCTAAAAAAATTATGTTAATTATTATTGTAAAATATTCATATGAGCAGCCTAAAATGCCCTCTTACATTTAAATTTGTTACAGGCTTTGTTGTAGATTTGTAGGCCTGTGTGACATACCTGGTGCTATCGTGTCCTTCCTGAACACAAAAATTATTCTAGTTCTTATACCTTGCAGAAATTGTAGTGTGATCAACTTTTTATGATGAGCAAGTTTTATACAATCCGTTACTGAACAGTAGTTACCTTACTGTCTACCTATCAGATCAAAAACATTACTATATTAGCCAGGGAACGTAGAGTGGAAAGTTAAGGGATAGTCAGGATGACTCATTTGGAATATTAATTTGCCCAGGGCTGACGTAATTAAAGTATGGCATGGTCACGTTATTTGCTGAACTTTCGTCAAGCTGATGAATTGTAAAAAAATAAATTGGCTTGTTCTGAATTATTCTTAATAATCATTTGGAAAGCACATCAAACTGCATTGTGTAACTTTCTCCATTCTCCTGTAACTTCATCCCTCTTAGTCCCAGATATTTTCCTAAGAACCACGCAGTTGACACAGCATTCTTAAACAACCAATTATGGAAACAGTGGTAAAATCATTGTAATAAAATTCTTGTACAGCTAGAACAGCAGAGAAAGGCTGAAAGAGAACGCCAGAAAGCTGAAAAAAGTGGTGTTGAATCTCTTTTGATTGCTCCTGCACAAGATGTTCATGCTTCAGAGGGAGAAGGTGATGGAGAAAACAGGATTGTCATTCAGAGTATGTATTTGAAAGTTTATTATTTGTTAAGAAATAAAAGATCATGGTGGTGTTATATTTGAATAAATCTATATAGCTTTCTTTTTATTTGTTTCCATGTCCCATTGAAATAATAGTGTATTCGTTATTGATGTTTTGTGTGTTCGATTTTTCTAATGTGTAAGGTACAGGACATCACATTTGTACATTTTAAAAAGAAAAACAAGAGAAAGTGTAGGCCTTCGTGTAATTTATGTATAGAGTATTGTATTTTCATTATTGTGCTGTTAATTTCGTAATTTTTGTAGTACAGTAACTGGAACGAGGATGTGTCATTCATGACTCTTATATTATACAGCATTTACAGTAAGTTTAAAACATGCTCAACATTTTATCTCATTCATTAGCCAAGATCGTGTATGTACTATATTACTGAACAATTTACATAGCTGCTACTTCTTTCTTCACTTATAGGTTTTTATATTTTGCTGGCATATTATTGCTGTACTACTATATAAACATCAGAAAAAAATTCCTTTTCAGTTCCTGTCCACAAATACTGTATTGTAAATATTGTACGTACTGTATTTCTGTTACGTTTTTTGAAGTTTTAAATCTATTCTGTTCATTAACCATGTAAGTATGCAGTCTAAAATTTACAGATATGAAATTTTTATAAAATAATAAAAAAACCCTGTTTGTGCGATTATTGGCTATAATGACCGTAAACTGGTGGTCCCTTCAGAGTCATTATAATCGGTTTCGACTGTATTAACATATATTGCCCATTGTTAATACACAAGAAATGACATGACTTTAATTACTTTTAACCATTGATCACATCTTTAAATATCTTTAATATTCTTTAGAGTTGTTAATAATTCCATTCTGAAATGTAATATAGTTTAACTTCATTTATATGTTTCACACTTAAACCTATACTTTTGTTCTGAAGTCCCAGCAAAATTTCTATACTTTCCATGTAAATATATTTCCATTATACGTTTTTCACACTTATATGATCATATTTTAAACCCTGAGAATATGATCATATTTTAAACCCTGAGAGTTACAAAACTTCATTTACATATTCTAATTAAAATTTTGCTCGAAATTAGGTTTGTCATGAAAATGTAAGAATGCGAATATAATATGCACTTGTGCTAAAAACCGCTCAAGGTTAAAATTATACTATCAAGACAGATTATAAAGGCACTCACACTTATCCTGATTTGCAGTATCAGAACTGGAACTTCGGTTAATAGGTCTGGGTTGGTGTCAGAACAATGATTTGACAATGATCAACGTCATGCTACTCTTTCGACAATAATTATCCTAAATTCTTTTGGTTTAATTAGAGACGCACATTTGTTGAGAGTTGTATTCGTAAAATCTCACAATAAAAGTAAAAATGTTATTAAGACATTCTAGTAGTTAAAAATATTATTCTTATTAGTGATTGTTGTCAACAAATGGACACGAAATTATGAATGAAAAGTATGCAAAAGACGAGAAAACACGAATTTGAAATGGTCGTTTCTGTCTGTTGTTTCCCACCATATCTTGCGACATAAACAGAGCGTTAATTTTAATTTGTTTGAATCTGAGTATTTGAGTGCGAATATAACACACACCCCAGTTTTCAAGATGACATTTTGTAAAAAAAAAAAAAAAAATGCATATTATAATCATGTAAATATGGTACAATATGTGTTCATTGTTAAGATATGACTGGCTTTGAAATTACTGGAAATTCGAAGCTGCCCATTCTTGTCTCCCACGTGCTAGCTTCAGTAAATCTGTAATGCACCAATGGGGGATTGGTTCAGGGAGAGGAGAGCAGTAAGTGCAGAGGGAAGAAATGGTACATTTTAAAGAATGAGAATCCAAGTCCAAAGCTGTGACCGCACTTAATATAACTGTAGTAACACCCCTCCAAACTGAAAATATTTTGAAGCGGACTCAACCTGATATGATGAGAAGGTTGCTGAGTATTTCTTGAATTCCAATGTGGGGAAAAAAAAGAAAAAGTGTGTTTGTAACCGACTTTAAAATTTTTTTTTTTAAATCATATGTTATTAATTATTAATGCTAATTCAGATGTAATTAAATGCCATTTCAGTTTTACATTTTTTTCACTTATACATTTTTTCCTTTAGATCCCCATAGAAACGCATAAAAGAAGTTTTACTGTATATAGCACACAGCGTGAGAAGATTTGTTGTACCAGTATTTGTTAAATATTTCAGATTTTTTCAGGATAGTTGTACAGTAAAACTAAAAATCTACAATTGTAACTTTGCTGACTTCAGTTAGTATGAAACAGTTTCATTTAACAGTTTTGTCTGATGGAACACTGTTTTCTGCCGACCATGAGATGGCTCTTAAGATGGAGGGTTTAGAGAGACCACGTCGTAAACGAGGACGTCCTCCAAAAAAACATATAGAACCTTCTGAAGAGAAGGAATTGGAGAAAGAGCCAGAGTCACCAGAAGCATCCCAAGACCCAGAAGAAATGGAAGAAGATGCAGATGGCAGGAGACGAAGGAAAAGAAAGGTTCCACAAAGGTATGTCATTGTTCTAATTTGATATCGTTATTTGAGAATCATTATTTTTAAATTTGCTTATATTGATGCAGCTACTACTGAATGGCAGATGAAGTTAAGGTCGCATTTTGAATTTGAAACCCTAGACCCTAGATACACACTGTTTTTTGCAGATGGTGTATTTTTAGTTCTAGGAGATAAGTTACAAATGATGATATTCAAACACAGTGAGTTGGTGACTAATAATTAGTTACTTCACCCTAAGAATAGTATATTATGATACAAGGTTGGGAAATGCTTTTTACAAAATCAGGGAAAAGTTTGTAATGCACTTCACAAACGTGTACTGTACAACTTTTTTTGCACGATCATATTTTTAAAATTGCAAATAGCCTACAATATATTTTGCATTGCAAATTTAGAGCAATATTATTCCAAAGCTTTGGTAAAACTATACTGTAATGGTAACTAAGTAACAATAAGTGCACTGTAATGGGTCTATTTCAGTACAGTTTTATGTTATGAAGAATGATTTCCCTAGCAACAAGTTTTCTGTGTAGAAATTCTGACTTTCAAGGCTTAACAACAATAACTGTAAATACAACAAAAAATACGATCGTGCAAAAAATAATTTTATGGTCTTCTGAGGAAAGTATTTCATGAAGTCGAAGATAATACTAAATATTATGCAACAGAATCAAAGTTTTAATTATTTAGGATATGAAGTATCTTGTAACTGGAATGGAGGTGTAAATCAGAAAATAAATAGGGATACATTAAAGAGAACTTTAGAAATAAAACCAGGAAAGATATCAACAGTGTTGCTGACATTTTATAAAGTTATAGCTATATCTATGCAGGTATGATCTAATTAAACCATAAATGAACAGACAAAAGGAGGATAGAAGCAACTGAAATATGATCTGAGATCTACAACTGGATATACCCTCAAAGATCAGATTTTGAGTGATAGTATAGAACTATCAAAAACCACCATGCTTCAGATCATTCATGAACATCTTCACATGAATAAAGTCGGTGCAAGGTTTGGTTCCCTGTGTGCAGAAAGAACAGCAAGTGATCTGTTATGAGGCATTTTTGGAGCTGTTTCGTAGCAACCAGAGAAAAGCATTGGAATCCATTGTGTCAGGGTACGAAACTATGGTCTTTTACTATGATCCTCTGTCGAAAAGTGAGTTGAGTACTATTAATTAATTATAAAGTAACAGTTTCCTAAAGAAACGAATGCATAATAGTGAGGTTAGGTCTACTTTGACTTTGACGAATAACGGGAAATATTTAACATGAAACAGAATGTACAACAGTGGACGGGATCACTTACTGAAAATCACTGGCACAAACTGCGGCCATTCAAGCCTCACTTCAGTCATGTGCCATTGTTTACTGTAGGATTATTCTTTCAACGAAAAGATTATAGCTAGTCATGTTGTTTAAGCAGACAACTCCTCCAGGACTGGATTAACAATACACTAAACTGTCTCCTATTCCATCAAGAAGTAGAGATGAATATGAATCACATAGAAATCTGTGATGTTCTTTAATCAATCAATCAATCTTCTTAATGTATCCAGCTGTTTGCTGACAACATAAAGTCCACTGTAGTCTATTCAGTTGTTGTTTTTAAGACATACCATGATCTAATGCTGCATCAAAATATTGGGAAGCAAGAAAAAGAATAACTTTATTGCTAAATCGAGAGCATTAGATGCATTAATATTAACGCAATATTATCACCATCATAAATTTGAAAATTATCATTAACAATTAAGTTGTTGGTGCCCATACTTTCAGATTTAATGTAGCATATTTAAGATCATGTCAAGTGAAGGAAAATCTGAATAAATACTCATTATTTTTGTTGATTGAATTGATAACATAATGGATTGTTGAATGTATAAATTCGCAATCATAATATTTATAATCTAGTAGCATTTCTTACTATAGAAATATCTTTGAGGGACATCATGCATATATTAAATTAGCATAACCACTTTACATTTAGCCTTCTTTTCTCTTTTATTACTTACATAAGACCCTATGTTCTTTTGTAAGCTAACAACAAATATTTGCACTGGATTCTAATCAAAATTCTATTATAATAAGATTGTTTATTGCTGTGCTAAATTAAGGAAAATTTTAACCATTAATATAAATTTATGTTTTTCTTTGTTGCAAATACGTTTCATTAGGTTTAAGGAAGCTGTGCAGGGGAAAGAATTGGAAAGAATATTTCGTGAAGAAGGAGTGATAGATGAAGATGAACCTGAAGATGAAGATGATGATGAAATAGAAGAAAAAGTTAATCTAGGAGATCATGATGGGACTGATGGTACGAAAAGACTTCTAATTATAGTTCCAGTGAAATAATATGCTGAAAATATTGAATTACAAGAGGATAGGCTTCATTGCCTAGTGTCTGGCATTAGGAACCAACAACAGTAGTTTTAAATAATTTTTTATATGCTTGTTACACATGGTCTGTGTTATAATTATATATATTTGGCATTGTGATATTCCAGTCATTTGGGGAAATGTAGGAGACATTTTTAAAGTAAGTGCTGAGTGTTATTATTAAGTAATTAATTATTAAATCAATTAAATTGTCTGATGTGAACGAAAACTACTTAACTAAAAGTCACTTTACTATGGAGTCATTATTTCTATTCATAAACCTGGCTCCAATTACGACAATCACGTGCACATTATTGTTTTCAACTTCTCATCACTCTGAAATCATTTTCTTTCCAATGTTTTCATTATGGGCCCAATAAGGTGGAATTCACTTGAAGTGATGTCGGGATATAGAGAGGCTGCTAAGAAATTGTTGTACCAAAGTTTTCGTGGGGCTTGCAGTCTGAGCCTGCTGAAAAGAAATCTTACAGTATTAAAAAAAAATGTCATGAATAATCTGGTAGGTACTGACAGTGGACACATTCATAGAATGAGCCAGCTACGAATTGTCACATGTCCATCTTCTCTGCTCTAGATATTAATGCATACTTTGTTGTATGTTGTCATTATTCTACAATGAAGTTCGTTCCAGCACAGCTTCGAAAAGCTATACACATTTAATCCAGGCCATAAATCTTCAATAATTGTCAATTTTCACATCTACATAATTTCTTGTTCACAAAAATCGAATGACTGCATGCCCTTTGCTGTTGAACTTTCCAAATGTATTGTTGCCTTTTCAATCTGCTAAGTGTGGCTTCCCAGTATCTTCTTTGGACAAACATATTGACTGTTACACCCCTTAGAGTTGCAGAAATATTAGAATTCTTAGTTTGTAACATGCAACATATATCTGAAACTTAAATTCTGAATGTTCTATTTCAAATTCAGAAAGTTTTATGTTATTTATAACTTCGTTCATGTTTCAGATATATATTTGCTTAGAAAAGAACTTAGCAGGAAATTAAATTTATGCCTAAAATTTTTCCATTCAATTTCTGAGTGCAAAAGGTCTTAATTGAAGACCTGTTAATTGCTTATGTAATAGGAAAGGTGCTTCCTTTTTCAAACATCTTTTGATGCAGCAAGAATTTAAAATACCAAATGCAGATTGTTAAAGGAAACCCAAAAATTAAGGTATGTCGAAAATTATGAAAATAACGCTTTATAAATGTGGACTATATGAAGTGAAAAATTAAGAGCATAATAAAACGAGGAAAATATAAAATCACAAAGAAAAAAAAAAAAACTGGTATTTCTCACTTTCTTCGTCATATCCATTTTAAGATTTAAGTTTATAGTGGATAAATAATAATAATAATATTAATATTATTATTATTATTATTATTATTATTATTATTATTATATTATTATTACTATTCAAACAAGACATTAATTGGGAGAATGTAGAATCTAAGTTTCGCTTTATATTAATAGCTCGTTTAATTGTATTTAATTTTGTCCAGCTCTTTGACTGTGGAAAACGAGTAGTAGAAATTCTACAATATTTAATTTTTTTTCTCCCCAATATTTTGTTCAATTTCTTGTCATATTAATATGTCATTTTTAAATTCGTGAATACATTTTGTCTTATGAGGATTTGCATTCTAGAGTAATTATATTTTATATTGGCTGAATAACCAAGGGTAGACAAATCCTGGATGTCAGGTTTTGCCATGGCACCTAAACTTTTTTGTGCCTCCTAAGTTTTTTTCTATTGAATTACATTTTTCTTTTAAGATTTCACTTTCTTTTATGTTGCTATAACTAATACATAATGTTAACAAAAGTAGTCATAGGAAGAAGTTTCTTGTGTATTATGTGTTTTATTAATTAATTGTATTGTTTAACACATTTTAGTAAATCTGTCTTTATCTTAGTTCGTATGGTTCTTTCATTGCTTGTGTGGCTCCTGAGAAAAAGAGTCTGGCACCTGAAAATTTTGGGGTTTTGTCTATCCTTATGAATAGCAAACATTAACATTAACCAGAATTGTATTGTTATAGCAGAAATTATTGGACATTTGGAAACACAAGAAGGACAGGACCTTGGAGAACTTGTAATAGTTAATCGAGGCCGAGGTAGAGGCAGACCTCGAGGAAAGCGAAGAAAGATTCGTTTCCAGTGTGAAATATGTGGTCGGGGATTTCAGCATAAAGGAAGATATATTGTGCATAAGTATGTATCTTTGTTGTTTTAAATTAATTTTGAATTACTGTTACTACCTTGTGTATAGAAATAAGTTGCTATTTTACGTATTTGCCTTTATAGGAGTTATCACAAAGGTGTTAAATTTGAATGCAATACATGCAACAAGCGATTTTCTAGTAAAGAGAATTTTGATCTTCATCAGAAGACTACAGGACATACTGGAGAAGGTGAGTTAGGAAATAACCATATATATTGTTATATACTGTAATTATTTCTATCTTTATCCAATTTGTTGAAACTATTTTTGTGCAGTATTAAAGACAACTCAAATTACTTGTTCTCCTCCTCTCCCTACTCTGTAGTTATCCATAAGGCCTCTTAAGTACATTATATACTTTACAAAAGCCTTGTATTTTCTGAGAATGTTACTAAATCAGATGTGTTGACAGTATTTTCCTTCCAAGATAAATCATACATGAAATTGGGATATGCATTTGGAAATAAATTAAATTACAGTAATATATTGATTCTCTGAATGTTTCTTCAAAGTTTATCGTGCGCCGAAGTGCTCCATATCCATCTTGTCTTTCTCTTGAGTAACATACTTTTTGGTGAAGAGAAGAAGTCAAACCTATGAAGGTGTCCACCCAAATGCTTGTGGTCCATAACTATAGTACTGCCAACCTGGTCTCCGGCTTGACTTGAGAGAAGTGAGAAGGAGAGAGACCAGCTTGTCAGACTGACATTTTGAAGTTGTTAACAGGACCTTGGAATTGTACTGTGAATGAAACTATTCTGGGGAACGAGATTTTCTCATGAAATTTCGGCCAGTGTATGGGACCGGTGCCTATCCAGCATCATGATGCACTTGGGACCTACCATAGGTAGCAAAAATCCGGTTTCGCAATCCAGCTATAACGGCTGGGGGATCATCGTGCTACCCACACGATACCTCCATTCTGGTCCACCTCTGTTTCTGTATGTGAATGTGAGGTCAGCAGCCGGCTGGTCGGTCTTGGTTCTTCATGGGCTGTAGAGCCACAGATTGCAATGCTGGGAGAGATGTGCACACCAGGTGAAAGTTATCTGCTAGAACACCACCAGTCCTCCTTTATGTGAAACATGTGGCAGATGTGGTGTCAGTTCTTTGTGTTAGTACAGGCAAAGTTGGTTTGTTGTTTGTACTTGAACAATCAAAGGACCAGATAAGCCTCTACTGGGAGGCAAGAAGGAAGATGCCATTAAATGAAGATCCAGCCATTGGAAACTAACAAACCATTTACAGTGTCCATAAGTCTTATTATCGTTAAAGTAATATAGCTAGAATTGAAGAAGAAAAAATCGGCTAAGCCATAAATTTATGTACAGGTTGTGTGAATATTTTGAGGAGCGAGACAAGGAGGACGTCTTCTTTCTATTACGAAAGTGGTAGATAGAGATTGTGATACTGTGAAAGTGGAAAGCAACAGTTAAAAGTGTGACAAAAGAAAATTTTCTAGTTAATCTTAATACACCATCTGAAATGCTATGTACTTCTGGAAAGCAAAGATCATGACCAAGTAAATTAGAGTCTGCTTCATTTGATACATTTTCATTATAACATTAATGCCATTCCCATGATCTGTGTTAATATACCCTTATACTGTATATACTCATACACATTAACAAAGGATGTAATCTACGTATGTCTGAAATGATTTATATGTCTGCTCGCATTAGTTTTTATTCCACAACACAGAATTGGCCAGAGAGTGTGTACCATATCGGCAACACGGTCTCTCTTGGTCCTGAGAAATGTCAGGCCTGAGACCAGATGGTTGTACTATAGTCTGAAGTTTGCAACAGCTGCTATACTTGATGGTTCAGAAATGCATTTAGGGTTGTGAATAATGTCCTCCCATCCAGAATTTTCATTTTTTTCATTTTGCTGGAGTATTTGAAAATAATAATTACCATAGTTTGTCATTATTATGCATTTAATTCATACGGAAGGAATTGCATAGCTTTGTTTGATTTTGGTACACTGGATTTTGTTAATGCAATTGTGTATTAGCCACGTGGTCATTAAATATCTAGCTAATGCAGTATGTCTTCAACAATGCAGCTGTCTCTGGATTTTATGTTAGTTTTTTTCATGCTCTTCCCTTGTTCTCGTTTTTTCATGCGGTTCCCTTGTTTTCCCATTTACTTTCCTTCTACCCATCCCAGCTAACTAATTTCGCAAAATGTCTCCTCCAATCACAGTTCACTAATCTCACAACATGGCTTTCCAAGCAACATAGCACCGCTTGTCCTACAAAATGCTTCATAAGACGTGAATTTCCTTTCCCTATGCCTTTCATTAGACTTTTCTGTTCAAGTGCAATGCAAGTTCAGGTTTTTATTTAATTTAAGGATATTTTCAAGACCTACATGCAAAAAATATGCAGAATTTACAGCATAAGTAGAGGTAAATAATAAACACGCTTTTTTCTTTAGAAAAATATTGTATTTCCATGTAATGAATTTTCACTATAACATAGTAATTTCAGAGGTTCCTAGGATTTCATTATAATGATATTTTACAATGTTTCTATACAACATAGTAATAAAATTGTGGATTATCAGAACCTTATATTTAGGTATACATCAAATTTTAATATACATCAATTATATGTTACATTGTTAAAAATTTGTACCATTTCCTTCTTCTTCTTCTTCTTTTTACATTGCTGTAATTTATTCAGGTATCATCGAGGGATTGGAAGATGGAGAGAATGCTGAAGACGTGGGGTCTGGTAATCGTTATCCTTGTGATCAGTGTGAGAAAACTTTCCAGACCAAACAAAGTTATGAGGTAAACTAATATTAAATTTCTTGTGTTAAGTGCTTCTGTTCATAATTACAAAGGAACTTATTGAAAATTTTGTATTTGTGTAATTCTAGGTTCATTTGAAGGCAATCCATGAAGGGCAACGACCATTTGCTTGTGAAATCTGTGGTAGAAATTTTGCATACCACAACAGTCTCAAAGGTCATATGTTGTCACACGAGGTAATTTTGTCTTATTAGGTACAGTGTTTTCCAAGGAAAGAAGTGAAAAGATTAATTAAATCTTATGCAAGGTTTGTGATGGAATCCCACTTTTCGACATGGGACATTTCCATGTTAGAGAAATAATTTTATTAACTTTTCTGATTCTTCATTTACAAAGATTGTACTTGTAGCATTCCTTTTGGTGTAGATAATTTCATTCATTTAGTGTTCTGCCCAAGGGCAAGTTTTTCACTGCAAACCCAGCTTTCTCCAGTCTTTCCTGTTTTCTACCTTCTTCTTTCTTTCCTCATATGAACCATATATCTTAATGTTGTCGTCTATCATCTGATATCTTCTTCTACCCCAAACTTTTCTCCCGTTCACCATTCCTTCCAGTGCATCCTTGAGTAGGCAGTTTCTTCTCAGCCAGTGACCCAACCAGTTCCTTTTCCTCTTCCTGAGCAGTTTCAGCATCATTCTTTCTTCACCCATTCCCATTCTTCTCCATATCCACATTTCAAATGCTTCTATTCGCTTCTCTTCACTTCGTCGTAATGTCCATGTTTCTGCCCCATACAATGCCGGACTTCACTAGTCTCTTCTTTAGTTCTTTTTTTAGAGGTCTGCAGAAGATGTTCCTTTTTCTATTAAAAGCTTCCTTGGCCATTATCCTTCTTTTCACTTCCTGGCTACAATTCATGTTACTGCTTATAGTACAGCCCAATTATTTGAAGCTGTCACTTGTTCTACTGCCTCATTTAGAATTCGCAAGTTTATCTTCTTTATTTTTCTTGCTATGACTATGCTCTTCGTCTTATTTGCATTTATCTTCATCCCATACTGCTCACAGCTGTCATGTAGCTCCAGTAGCATATCATTTAGTATCATTTCCTCTTCTGCTAATAATGTCATATCATCAGCAAATCTTATGCACTTTATTCTTCTTCCTCCTACTATCACTCTTTCCATGTTCTGAAAACAGTTCTTTACTAAATTCTCCAAGTAGATGTTGAACAGGGTAGTGATAAAGGACATCCTTGACGTACTCCTCTCCCAATTTCACTTCCTTCTGACATTTCTTCTCCTATCCTGACTTTGACTCATTTCATATAAAGATTACTGAACAATCTTCCCTCTTTTCAATCCACACCATTTTTCTTTAGGATCCCCATCAGTTTATTCCCATCCACTCTGTCAAACTTCTTTTCTAGGTCCACAAATACTACATACACTTCTTTATTTCTCTCTTGGGTATCTTTCGCCGATTGTCCATAGCAGTCCAATTGCATCTCTTGTACGTTTTCCCTTCCTGAAGCCAAACTGCTCTTCTTCCAACTGTTCTTCCAGCTTAGAATATAAACGTCGATTCAGTTAATGACTTAAATAAAACTCTGAATGATGTTATAATCACTTTCTTATTTTGGAACTTCATTGAAATACATTTTTTGGTGGTGTTATTTAATTTTGTAACTTCTTTAAGTTTTCATAGTAGAATGACTTCTAGTTCTTTGGCCAGATCTTTAAAACATTTTGACTTATGTTTGTCACACATATCTAATTTGTCTTCAATTGAGGAATACATTATTCATTTTATTTGGGATAATTGTTTCATAATATATTTATATTAAATAGTTACGTGTTCGTAAGATCTTATTGGAAATTGATATTGAAAGTTAATTGAAAATATGCGTTTTATGCCTGTTAGTAGCTTACTTGTCTGAGGATTAAATATATCATCTTTATACATCGTGATTACATAATTTTAACACTTTGTATCACTCAAGAAGTGTGTAATACTAACAACTTTCTAGTGTTAAAAAAACTAAGTGGTAAATTATCTAGTTGACTAGTTTCGACTTCTTGTTAGTCATCCCCCTGGTCACATAATACGTATTGCCCAAGATAATATGTGATTAGAGGGATGACTAACAAGAAGTCAAAACTAGTCGACTAGGTAATTTACCACTTACAAGCAAACACACTCATGGGGGCAGAAATAAAGTTAAATTTTTTCTTTCACCATGTTAATAATGTCAAAACAAGTGCTTATACAAATTTTGGCCACTCCACCGCAGTTACGAGGCCGTCCAGAAAGTGATTTTCCCAGGCCATTTACAGAAAAAAAGCACATTTTCATGGAAAGATTTATTGGAACAGAGACAGCAATTGTTGCGCTATTTTTCAACGTATTCCCCGCCAGAATTAAGACTTTGTTATACCATGGGATCAACAGAAAGGTGCACAACACGACACAAGGATATAAATATTGATGCCATGATATGACAAATGTCTCAATTCCAGTAAGGAATATGATGAAAAATAGTGCAACAACTACTGTATCTGTTTCAATAAATCTTTCCATGAAATTGTGCTTTTTTCTGTAAATGACCCCAGACGACCTCGTAATTGCGGTGAAATGGCCAAAATTTGTTTAAGTACTTGTTTTGACATGATTAACTCAGTGGAAGAAAAAATAAATAATTTTTTTTATCTGCCCTCATGTGAATGTTTGCTTGTTAGTTTTCTTAAACACTAGAAAGTAGTTAGTATAACAAAATTCTTAAGTGGTATCATTTTTGTTGTCTTCAAACCATTATGATATTGGTAGGTATTTAAATAAATATTAATTATTATCATATTATGATGAAGATTCTGCATTAGTGTTCTTATTCTTTATTTAGTGTTAGAAACTCGTTAGAATTTATAAATACACACACACACACACACACACATACATATACATATACAAACCTCTTATTTCTTACAGGAACAAAAGACTGACAAAGGTTATCCATGTGACATATGTGGAAAAATGTTGAATCATCCTAGTTCTGTAGTTTATCATAAAGAAGCAGAGCATAATAATGGGAGACGTTTTGTTTGCAACAAATGTGGAAAAGGTTTTAAACATAAACAGCTTCTCCAGAGGCATCAGTTGGTTCATTCTGATGATCGGTGAGTATTCTTGCAACTTTGTAGTGCAACATATATCACACTGAAAAATCCTTTTCTCAGTTTATCTTCAGAAGTAAAAATTGAAAGAAATATTTTTTGTCTTAAAGTACAGGTTTTCTTTTAAAGTCTGTATTTCAAACTATTCATGTTATTTTTGTATACAATAATGATATTAAAAATTGAAATTATTGTTGGTAATATATTGTAAAATTCAACAAATAGTAGCATATTAATAAGCTAGAGATTGTAGTGTATTTATTTACATTCCATGGTATTCATACATCGCTTCACAGCTAGAATATGGAACATGTAAAAATAAATCTTAATAGTAATATATGACCTTAATTATAGTCACAGTCTAGTTGAAATATATACAGAAGAGTTTTACAATATAGTCTGCTAGTACAACACAAAGTTTTAGTATCAATAATTAATACAAGACAGGAATATTCATCATATGTTACAGAATAGAAGGCATGAGAAATGAGATACTTCTTTAATTTGACCCTAAATAATTTTTGTTTCGATTTTTTATATCCATAGGGAGGCTATTAAAAATTTTACTGCCATATAACACACTCCTTTTTGATAGCATGATAGACTTGCTTATGGAATATGAAAGCCATTTTTTGATGCATATTTATGCTATGAATTGTTGAATTAGTTACAAAGTTTTCACGATTACATACGAGGAAAAGAAACACACACATGTGTGGTATTCATGGAAAAAGAGGGATTTATCATAAAAGAACAGAATTAGTTCATACATACTTATATTCATTTTTTTTTTTTTTGTTCAATTATTTTGCTGATAAAATGAGCTAATCGAACTGTGTAATCCATTTAACAAATTTGTAGCAAGTAAATCTTTCTTCTTTCTCTCTTCCTCAGTGATTAATTAAAAAGGAGAGCTTAAGTCAGTTTAACAAGTACATAATTGAATATACTGGTGGAAGAAGTTTAAAGTTATATGTGACATGTGATTTTTAATTAGACTTAATTGTGCTGTGCCTCATTCCAGCAAAGTAGCTAGAAACTTCTTATAAATGACTTATTTCCTTATACATGGATAGATTGTGGAGCAAATGTAGTTTGAGCTATTCTCACCGACTTCAGTTTACTGAATTATTATATATGGGGACTTCTGAAAGTCATTGTCTACAGAACATTTATCAATAACATTGAAATATTTCAATATAATCTACAAGATTTTTCGGAAATTCAGAACTTACCGAGATGTTTCAAAAGGGTAAGAACATCAGTGGCACAGGCTTGCATATGAATATGCAGAGTGATCATTTTAGGACCTTACTTACTTACTTACAAATGGCTTTTAAGGAACCCGAAGGTTCATTGCCGCCCTCACATAAGCCCGCCAGCGGTCCCTATCCTGTGCAAGATTAATCCAGTCTCTATCATCATACCTGTGAAGAAAAAAATCATTGACCACAGCCTGACTTCAGTCAATCCTTCCTAACATTGAACATAAAGAATAGACGTACAGTGATAGTATACTGATTTGATCACTGCTCTTTACCAATAAATTATGAATATAATTAATTTTCCATGTGTTGGCTCTGTGGCAAAGAAAAAGGAATTTCTCACACTTCCTGCTACAGTGCCCTGAACTTGATCAGACTAAGGCCTGATCCACAATAAATCAGTAACGGAAATGACGAGAATTGAAAACTTGTTAAAATACATATATTTAAATATGAGTATTCACAATTAACAAGAAGCTTGCCGGAGCCCGGAACATGAATGTTGGCGAAATTTATTTAACTTTGCCATTCTCATTTCTAATCACAACCTAATAGATTCACTCTTTTGTCATCAAAAGTTATTTGGTCATCGTATATTTTGTAGCAAGGAGACTGTGACATAATTTCTTCTTCATACATTGCTTGTAACTAACCCAGAAATTCAATAGAATCACTTTAAATATATGCTATGTGTATAATATATGATCAGACTACCACTTGAATTGAATTCTTAAATATTCTGCGTCATAAATTTTTAAGTTAGTTAACCTGTGTTTATGTTGGCTGGCTTGTACTCATGAGATCAATTATACATAAATAACATAAAAATGCGTAATGTCGACTTCACATATGAATATACATAGTCATTTCTGTTCTCAGTTTATTGTGAATCGAAAATCTTCATGTTCGCATCCTCTGCTTCCTGTTCTCATTCCCAGTTTATTGTGGAACTGCTGTTTACTTTTTGGGGTCAAAATTTAGGTTGCCCTGCCTAAGGAGAAGAAGTTATACGACACACATATATAAACTTCTCTTATTATTATTCCAGTCCATTTGTGTGTAAAGCTTGTGGTGCGAGTTTCAAGACTAAAGCTAACTTGCTGAATCATCAGCCAACACATACTGGTGAAAAGAAATACTTCTGTGAATTATGTGGACAGCAATTTGCACACAAGACAAGTCTCACTCTACACTATAGATGGCATACTGGTGAGAATCCTCTCTTTATTACGTAGTAATCTTCTTCTAGAGATAATATAAAATATTGTATGATTAGTGATAAAATATTGAATCTTTGCAAATTGGTGTTTTTCATATGACAAATGATATTTCTGTCAATGTTCTCTGCCAATTTGAATGTTTCACGTTCTTTCTTTAAAATGGTATCTGAAGGAATGGGGACTTAATGTGGCATTAATTTTGTTGATATGTACTTCTCTTGCCTATAGGTCAAAAGCCATATCAGTGTCATGTTTGTAATAAAAACTTTTCACAAAATGGTAATCTTCAAGAACATCTACGGATACACACTGGCGAGAAACCATTTTGCTGTGATTATTGTGGCAGGAAATTTACAACTTCTTCACAGGTAGGAACCATAATAATTATTATTGTATAATGAAGGTTTTGTCACTTCTTGTATGTACTATTCAGTAAGTAATGTTCAGTGAGGACATTCATACGATTTTTAGTTCTGTATTCTCATACACATTAAGACATTACACATTACAAAAAAAAAAAGTCTGTATTTTAAAAAAGTGATAAACTTCATTAAATGATCATTACTGTATGCAAGTATCTGCTTAGGCATATGTAGGCCCATTTAATAATTTTATAAATATATTTATCAATCCGACTATCTACTATTTGAAACTTCACTATAATAAAATTGTCCCCAGGATAGTTTACAAGATCGGCCTGGTTGGCACAGTTGATATAGTGCTGGCCTTCTATGCCCGAGGTTGCAGATTTGATCCTGGGCCAGGCCGATGGCATTTAAGTGTGCTTAAATGCGACAGGCTCATGTCAGTAATTTATTGGCATGTAAAAGAACTCCTGCAGGACAAAATTCCAGCACACTGGCGACACTGATATAACCTCAGCAGTTGCAAGCGTCGTTAAATAAAACATAACATTTATTTAACATTAGCAGTACACATGCGCTCCGCTGCACTTGTAATATCATTGACTTAAATCTGTTATATTTCCAAATACAGCTTTGTTATTGTTAGTGAATAATTAATTTATTATCAATTATAAATCGTTTGTTCCTGAATTACTTTCAAAGTTGTATTTAGAACTATGAATGTAACTGTTATTACCATGCAATAGCTTTTGGAGTTGTTCGATTAATTTTACTTTTAAGCTTGGTATTATGTTAGACCTAACAGCATCTGAAATAGAATATATTTGTAAGAACTGAAGGTTGTTACCATTTGAAATAAGGTGTTGTACTACCCTATATTATTTAAAACGTGTGTTGATAACGGATGTACTACTATAAGTACCTACCTAAGTTTTTAATTGGTTGTGAGGGCTCTTGAATCTCAAGAAGAAAAACTTTTCCAGCAGTGCAACGTATTCAAGACTAATTTACAAACATGTTAAATGAATTATTCTTGCAACGAAAATGGATGCTCCCTAGATCAAATAGTTTCATCTGGTATTGTATGACATTATGACTGAAATACCTACGTTATTAATTATTTTTATTGTAACATTCGGCCATAACTGACCGAGTATATAAGATCTCGCGGTCAGAGGGGTGGAGTTCGGGGTTTGAGATGGCCTACAAACCATAAGTCATGCTCAAGATGTTGGTTTGTTTTATTCAATATGGAGTATTGTGCACTACATAGAACTGTTACCTATTAAGTATACATTACCGTAGCTCACCCAAATACGTAATTAAGGAATAAAAATATGTACTGTTATGTTACTGAATAATTAATACTTAATATGTGCCACGTGTATATTTGTAAAATTATTCCATCTCTAGCTTTCATTCTTTCATAAAAAACGCAACACAAATCAGACATCAAATTTCAGTACGGTACCTCCAAATAGCATTAAATTTAACTGCAGTACATACAGCTAATTATTAGTTTCGACAGTATATAAAGTTTTTTTTTTTTGCATAAGGTGCTGTTTAGTCCTACCTTACATGCATTTTGCCCAGTCCTCGATTCACTCATGAGTTTCTGTAATGACATAAAGCCTACATTCATCTAAAGGAACTACACTTTCCAATGATGAAAGAACTATTTAAATCTATTAAATAATTTCTTGAGATTGCCTCATACAAACACCATCATTGGTACTGTCTCTATTTGATAATCTAATGGAATTTTAATGTTTGTTTTTCTATATTTTTTTGGATGACTAACTTTTTCCACCATCTCCCTGACAGTTTAAGTTACATGTGAAGCGACATACAGGAGAGCGACCGTGGAAGTGTGAATTCTGTCAGAAGTCCTTCTTACACAAAGACACATGGAAATGTCACACTAGACGGCATAAAGGAGAACGTCCATTCCAGTGTCATTTTTGTGCAAGAGGGTTCACGGAGCAATGGGCTCTTAAAAAACATCTGCGGCTACATACAGGCGAGAAACCATATTCCTGCAATATGTGTGGAAAAGCTTTTGCTGATTGTTCAAATCTCACAAAGCATAAGAAAGTAAGTTGACATCTATAATCATGTTGTTCAGTATTATTTACTTAATAGAAAATTGAGAATAGGTGGATTAGTGTGTTTAAAATGTAGACAATATAGTGCATACTTTTGTTTTCCCACATTCACGGATAAAGGCCAGACATGACAGTGCACAATGCAGATGCACATATGTGAGCGTGGAAAGATAAAATGTATAGGTAGCATATATTATTAGAATAAATATATTATGTTACATAGTTCTATGATAAATGCATGAGTTTTCAAAATGTGTAATGATATACGAAATTTAGACAATGCATTTCAATCAGAATGTAATAGGATAACACTGAATGTTTAAAAAGAAATTATTTAAAAATTAATTTCATAGGTCCATCGTGAAAATAAAGATGGTATTGTGGGAGCGACTGGTGGTATCTCTGTAGACCGCACTGTTTGGAATATTATTCGTTCACATCTATCTAAAGAAGTGCCAAGTGATGTACAAGTGGAAAGTGAAACAAGGACTGAAGGCGATAACATGCAACAAATTATATATGTTACATATCAAGATCCAGATGATCCCAGTGAAGCCAGGACTCTACATATTGTAGATGATATGAGGGGCGAAGGAGAAACTGAGGTAATAATAATAATAATACTTCTTGTTGCATGAGTGCAGCTTTATTTTGTTTATGTTATGGTGTCCCTTGTGGATTTTAGCAGCCATTGAGCTAAAGTTTGAATATTTTTTCCCCTTGACAGGAGTTATTGTTCAGCTTTTAAATTAATTTAATATTTATATCTTGTTCTTAGGTACAGATTAGAATTATGTCTTCCTCTCTGTTCCCAGTTCTGAGACCTTACAACTTGAATGCATAGTCTAATATAGTACATCTTTCCATAAATATGAGCATAATATTGGTAATTTTTAGATTATTAACATCTGATCCCTGCTCATAACATTAAGCCCATAAACCTTACAGGATTATGTGTGGATTCTGTCAATGTTGATATTTGTTGCGAACAGAATCCTTATTAGTTTATTATAACACAAGCCTCGTACTTAATTGGATTGTTTGCTGTAGCTTTCATTACAAATCAATAAAATTACAGAATACACCAAACACCACAGCCGTAATAAAATGCCTAACAGCTGACTGATGATTCATTTTAAACTGCACATAGTCCATATATTTTTAAAATAAGACAGAGAGAAGAATTATGTAACTGTTAGTACAATAATTATATAAAATGTTGGTATAGGCAGAACAGCAAGAGCAACAAAATGGAATGGCCATCACTGAAGAACCTGGATCTGTGGCTTCAGTGGGAGGTATAATAGCACCAGATGCTGTTGTAAATGCTGTTGGTACAAATGGATTGGAACTCAGTCAGCTGTCTCAAGCAGGAACCATGCAATTGACTGGTTCCCACTCGCTCCATGTAACAGATGAAGAAGGCAATCCTATCCAATTTACTATGCAAGATGGACGGGAATTGCAGGTAATGTCTTTAAATATACACCCTTCTACATATTGACAAGGGGAGGTCACAAGTGGGAAGAGTGAGTGATATTGTAATGCAACTCATACCAAGTAGGCCTAGTAGGATTTTCATTCTTTACTTATGCTTGACCTATACATTGATAGCACAGTGTTGACAGTACAGTTTGCATTCAAAGGGCCAGAGATTAGGAGAATTGTTTCTTCACCTGAATTACATTTTTTTTACCTATTGGAGATGTTAATAAGTTAAATCTGTGGAGGTACTGCTCCATGTCCAGTTCTAGATGTAGAGGCGAAGGTCTACAGATATCGTGGTTGATTCTGGTAAATTTTAATATCATTAGGTAGGCTCTTTCGGAATTTGTTTCAAACTTTCGCCAGTCTGCCCAAATTTATTTGAAGATTTAAGTATTTTTGTTTTATTGTTAAAATAAGTGGGGTTGAGTAGTAGAATCTAAATGCATGAGATCCCAGGATTGAATCACCCTATTTCTACTTGTTTTGTTTTTTTAGTTTAATTCAGTAATTCTATATATTACAAAAAAGTTATATTTATATTCTTTTATTGATACATATTGGAACACATTTTTCGTTTATATCAAACCATGACTTATGAGTGTGACTAATTTGCTATATATACAGGAGCTAGTACTAGTGACATTTATGAAACTCTCGTAGAGTTGGAGTGAACAGTGACAAGTTAAGGGCCCTGTTGTTGGACAAAAAAAATTAAATACATGTACTGTACATTAGCGAAGTAATACAGTGTGGTCAATTTAAAATCTTACTTGCAAGCAGCACCTATGACTGCTTGCAGCTGCATTGCTGGCTTTCCATCATGTGGTCCGCAAGGTAGTCACGAAAGGATCACTTGACTGTCACTAAATGGTATTATATTAAAAATTAAAATACGCAGCTTTATTTAAAACATTGGAATCTACTCTTCATATCCTACAACTTGGTAAGGGTTATTTCCATCCATGATTTCCCCTTTGTAAGACTCTTGGTTGCCATCATATATTCTACAAATGCATGAATCTAACAGAGTCAGTTAAAGTTAAATATGTAAAGTAAATGTGAAACACTGTTATTTGAATGACTATTTTCACTTCAAAGACTCTGATTCAAGACACAACAAGTAAAATATGTGGTGAACACGGAGAGTATTTGGGACAGGCATGGTATTCCCATTTCCTAGCATTCCAACAGTAATCATCACCTGGAGAACATAATCCTTCTGATATGATATGATGGCTAAGTGATCAATAATTTTTACTATGAAGATGGATCTTAAAGTTGATGATGGAACAAAGTGACTTCCGTAAGAAAAGGATGGGAGTGTGAGAGGTGGAGAAAATTATAGCTATGTTTGAAAAATCATATTCCTCAATGTTTTGTACTGTGATTTTTAACAAAAGAATATTCTGTCCTTTATAGAACAGTGTTTTTTTAACCAACAATACAAATGTAGACATATTTTTTTAAAAATTGTAAGGAGTTTTGCGAGGAATGTGTGTGTTGTTGAATTGCAGATAACGACTGCTGATGGACAGTCAATCCAAGTAATGACTACAGTGGATGGTCAGACAATACCTTTGCAGTTGATGACTCAAGAAGAACAACAAATTAATCCAGAAATGGAAAGCCAGCTGCAACAGGTTGGAGTCGAAAATTCAGAAGGAATGGTCAATGCCATAACTGTAAGTGAACCAGCAATGAATGTAATGTAAAGTTTCCAAATGGTTTTAAGGAATACGGTATCATTAGGAAAGAGAAGTGTCACTGTGTATAAATTAAAAACAATATATGTCGTAAATAAGTGTCATTTGTGATAGTTGAAATTTGTATTCATATATCACAGTACGGGTTTTGTATTTTAATAAAGAAACAGTACATTTTTGTTATGTTGCCAGCGTTTCGGATTTATTAAAAATTATTTGGTTTAATTAATATTATGCTCTAGCCTGAATTTGTCACTTGAAATTCATACCACAGAATTGTTTAACTTTACGTTTAATAATAATAATAATAATAATTTATTTATTTAATCTGGCAGAGCTAAGGCCAGTAGGCCTTCTCTTCCGCCCAGCCAGACTAATTCTAATTGAATACAATTGCTTACATAGTTATTACATTAATATCTAGACCATAATACAACATGAAAGGTAAATAATGAAAGTTGGATAAGTAATGTTAGTGTGACAATAATAAACATTGGTAAGAAATAGTTATAATAATAATAATAATAATAATAATAATAATAATAATAATAATAATGAAATAATTTAGATATTTATCTGTGATATATATAACCATTAAACATTGAGAAACCTGAAACAGCTATTATTGTTAACAAGAATTGTTAGAAAAATATTTCGTTAGCCTATTCTTAAATTGGTTTGATGTCTGACAGTCCCTGATATTACTCGGTAGGAATTCCAAAGTCGAGGAACAGCCACAGTGAAAGAAGATGAATATGAGGATGTTCGGTGCAGTTGTATGGACTCAAAAATAGTTTAAATTATCTCACATATACATGACACTATTGTAATCTAAATCCACTCACAATATTTACCCATGTATTGCCTGTTTATGATTGCTGAGTATTATTTCTGGCAGTCTTTATATTGAGTATATAATTATAAGTATGATTACTTCCTAATTTTTAGGCTGATGGACAATCAACAGAGGAGGATGTGTCACGTCTGGTTGAAGGAGAACAGTCCATTGAATTCGTAACATCTGATGGACAAAAAGTGCGACTTGTTACATCATATGAAGTTGACCCACTTCAACTAGGTGGTGACTATCTTGCTGCAACTTAGACTTTTGTAAATAAAGACAATGTAGAAGCAGTATTATTTATGAGTTTCTTCCCGCTCCTCTTCTTCTGTCATGTGAGCAATTTGGCAAGGAAATGCTGTAATGAAATGTACTATTTTTATTTGTTTCATAATATAATATTTGGTATTACATTTACATACCATACAAGAAATTCCATGAACTATCTGCAACAGTGCAACAAGCAGCATCTTCAATTATGACATAATATGATTCAGTTGATTTTATTCTGTATCTGTTTATGATGAATTTTATAATTGCCCACAGAAGTCTGGATTTGTTAGTTTTTAATCCCATTTCATAACTATTTTTCAGATTTCATAATGTGGATATGTTACATTGAACAATATCACTAGCTTATTTCCCTACATATCTTTTTGCTTGTCAAATGCAGTACCACAGACATTTTGATAATATATTTAGTAAAAAATAAAACGTTACTTCATACTAGTGGAATAAAGATTCTCCTTACCCACCATTTCTGACAAAGGATCTTAGAACATTTTCTATACAGAGTGAAGATGGCTGGTATAGGCACCGTTTTTCTGTATAATTATAAGTATTTATATTGTAATCTCATTGCAGTTTACTAAAGCCTTGTGCTATCGTGAATCACACTAACAGTACTATAGAATTAATTATATTTTTGTGATAGATGGTAAAATATTGCATGAAACACCATTAATTCTAATAAATAGAAATGCTAGGAAGTGACGTGTGGCTACTGAAATGTTTAATGAGTAAACTGTAATTAAATAATATTTTCTACTTTGAAATTAACTGTCCGCCGAGTTAGCTCTGTGGTAGCGTGTCTGCCTCCAGACTAACTGGCTTGGGTTCGATTCTCGGTGGGGTCAGAAATTTTCATGTAAAATGTCTACCTCGGGACTAGGTGAGATGGTGGTACACAACTTCTAATCACTAAAGTGTGCACCAAAATGCCTGGGTTAAATCCCAAATCTCTCCATAGTGCAATGTGTATCTGTGCACATGCGATCAAGTGCATAAAGAGATATTTTTTTATAACAGTACCATTTTAATGTGTTGCATATGTAATACTCAACTTGAGTGGGTGGAAAAAAGATAACTTAGGAAAATATACTAAAACTGCATCCCATTTTTTTTTGCAACACTCTTGAAACTGTAGTTACTTAACTGAACATTGTAACATTGACAAGATGTAACATTTATATATCTTATTTTCATTTGTCCCTCATATATATAAAATAGCAAAATAGGTTTTCACTAGTAAATGCTATTTCTTCAAACAATTGATGCTTTAGAATGCTATTTTTAAAAACGTTTATGCTATACGTAAACACAATAATAAATGCTATAATTTCACACTTCTTCCTGTATTTTTATGAAAAAATTCTTTAATCCTTATATAATCATACACACAAACTCATACACATGTTACGAAAATAAAATATTAATTTATAGAATTTCATATGGCTTTGTGAGAGACCAATTTTACAAGTTTCCTTGATCTTTTCATAATTTTAATGCAGTGAAAGATTGTCACTATGGACGAGGATATTGCCTTACATTGTAATTTACAGTGAACTTTTTTTTTCACACATCACAATGTGTTATGGAAGAATCCACACATTACGTATTGACAGTTGTTGAGATTAATTTAATGTAAGAGAAGCTTATTGGCGAAGATTTAATGTATATAATTTGTGATAGTGTTTGAAATTCCAGTACTGATATACCGTTCATAAGAGGTTAAGATACACCAGCTCTCCACACAGTTGTACTACAGTTTTATCACCAGCTCTGCAACTGCAGCAGGAATGTGGCGTGGAACCGATAGGGGGTTGATGACAAAAGACTACTGACTAGGCCAGGCCTGCAGAATTGTAGCTCTTGAGCGCGACTGCTTTCCTCCCCTCTTTTACCCCACCCACCTTTTCTACCTGTGCAGTCACTGCATTCTAGTTACGCTCGGCTGCATCAACATTCATTCTCGGGGTGGAAGTCGATTATCCCCAATAGAAGTGGAGTGAGGCTGACGTCATAGTTCCCCTACTTTGCGAGTTCTGCAGGCCTGGACTAGGCTAAAAATATACACTGCAGCGTGGAAGCAATAAGCAGCAATGGCGTAAGACTCAAGAGTTAATGTTTGTACTACAGAGGGAACACCCACACACACTCCCTAGCTGGCCATGCTGAATCACATCACCCCATTCCCCACTCCCTCATACCTCATGGTTTCAGAGCTGGCACTCATAGACTATTGACAGTAAGAGGTGATCCTGAAGATAATTACATTTTATTTTGTTCGATGTGACATACACTTTGAATGCTGAAGTGAATATATTTGGAATGGGATTTTGATCAACTCGAGAAATCCATGTCTATAGAAAGTACAAATGCAAGCTTAATAATATTAACATATAAGTTGACCTGTCACTGGAGATTCGTATAATATTTGTGTATAATTGAACTTTATAGGAAATAATATTTTCTATTTGAAAAAGAACATTTATTGAATTGAGACTTGTAAAAATGTGCATGTA
The DNA here is from genome assembly GCF_040183065.1 of Periplaneta americana. Classification (NCBI taxonomy): domain Eukaryota; kingdom Metazoa; phylum Arthropoda; class Insecta; order Blattodea; family Blattidae; genus Periplaneta; species Periplaneta americana. The sequence continues at coordinate 156,581,816 of NC_091119.1, forward strand.
GTTTCAGTATAATATATATACACACAGATTTGAGATGTTCATTGATCGAAGTCAGGGATGAAATAAGTCTACAAGTAAAATATGTAAATGTTTTATATATAAATATATATGTCTACACATAATGAAATAAAGAAGTGAAGTGATGTGCTCATATTTTATTTTGTTTTATATTTGTTACATGTTATGTTGGTGTTAGTCTTAATATCACTGAGGTGAAAAACTCATCACAAATTATTGGAGTAATAATATTGACAACCAAGCACACTGGTGTTATGGTTAGCATGCCTGCTTTGTATTCGGGATGTTTGGAGTTCAATCCCAAGGACAGGCTATCCGGACTTCGATATTTCGTGGTTTGTCAAGTTTTTCCAGCCAAATGACAGGATAGTATAAATTACAAAAAAGGCCACAACCTGCTTCCTGTTCCTTCCTATAAACCTTAATCACTATGCTGTTATATTATCAGAAGATTGCAGATGTTTATGGAAATGCAATTTTTAATTGAATGTGCATAATTATAATCTCAATCAGATAACTTCAATTCAATCTCCCGAGTCCTTGAGTTTCACAGCCACACACGATAACCACTACAGAGGACAAATAACTAGTCTAGTGATACCCAACAAGGGAACTTTTATGAGTTCATGTCGAAACCTACTCTCTCACTGCACACTTACATCTCCACTGCAGGTAGACACACAAAAAATTACTTGACCATATTAACTCTAAGAGTGTGAAAACTTACTTGTAATGTTACATTAAGAAACAATAGTTATACAGGGAGAGAGTACTGAGTTGCTTTCTTTGTGGCATGACGCAAGGTTGAATACACAATGCTCTGTGCCAGCTCAGTGACACACTACTCAAGGCCAGAGACTACTGAATTATTTGACATTTTATTTAAGATTCGATTTTGCAACCTTACAGTTATTATGGGCAGCAAATTCTCTATACTTGTCTACTTGCTGTGGAAATTTGCGTGCACAGTTTGAGGGGAGAAGTCCTTTATCTTCATTACTATTGAGAGAAACATACATATCCATCTCTATATTTTTGAGATGTGTGGTCTATGTTACTCGGCAGTAGTCATCTACTCATATTATTCTACTTGTAGAGTTGGGAGATAAGTTAAGAGCCCTGTGTTTGGTGGGGGGAGATTGGGATAGGTTGTATTGGAGAGAGACGCAAGTTTTATGCGTGAATACATTGCTGATAAAATTTCTGTTAAGGTAAATGTCAGCAATGACCTCTTCTTTCCAGAAAACCTCTGGTATAATACCTTTGCTGTGCTGGGACATCTGGGAGTAGCCATTTTGTATATGCTGAGAGTAAACATGTCAGTTGCTACAGCGTCTATCCACTTCACTTGCGTAGTTCGAGTTCAGTTGCTATAGTAACCATTGTGCTCTATTGTTTGCTACCCATTGCTTATATGCCTGCCCCCATTTGTGCTGCACATGCCTTGATATTGTGAATTTTCTTGCTTCCCTCAACTTCACTCGAGAATTTTTTCAATTTAACTTGCAGACTGCTGATTGTTGCTTCATTGAGATTGTAACCTGGTTTGTTATGAATTGTTTGTCACCACTACAAACATACTATCACTTCAAATTCTTGAGTTACACTGTCTTGGCTGCTGCACTTGTCAATTCATATAATTTCTCTTACTTCTGTACATTGCTACACTTCGACACCTGCTCCAACTCAAGATCTTTTGCCTATTGATTCATTGGAATATGTCGTGTAGTTTTTTTTATTATCCAATTTAATAAACCCTATTTCACCCTGAGGTATATTAGGGTTATAGTTGGCATCAAAGTGTAGTTTAGAAATTATTATACACACGACAAAACTTACCTGAAAATGTGTCACTCAACTTTCTGGGATAGCACTTTAATTGGGGCTAGAAGAGCAAATTGCAGACAGGAAAGGAACTGTTTTCTTTGCAATTAACTCGCAATAGCTCTCGGTTTACATAGCCTCAAATAAAATTAGGACTAGAAGTTTTTTTTGGGGGGATAAAAATAACACGAAATAGATTTTTCAGGACATAGATGGCACAAATGACCCATTGTGCAACCCATAAATCAGAAGTCATCCCAGTGGGTGAGCAACTTATTGTTGCTAGTTTGATTTGATTACTACTTGTCTCAGTACATATTGCGATTAAAAAAAATGTGTGGAGTTCAAACTATCTGTATTTTATGATGCCAATGTGGTGTGTATGAAAACAGTATTTTTACATGTTTCAGGATCTAAGACTCGGGAACTGATCTTTAACATGCATCAAATAGCTCAACATGTGAGAATGTATTTATTTCTTGTACATAATTTTTGCTTTTAGTATAGTATACATCTTCTAGAAGGTGTAGCAGAAACAATTAAAACTTAATTTTATGCTATTTCCATGTTTTATCAAATAATATACCATAACACGCCAAAAATAGCCGGCCTTTAATGGATGGAATGTTTGTTAAGGAGTGCATGATTTCAACTTCAGAGATAATGTGGCCTTCTCTGGTGACATTTGTGTCAATTAGTCTCTCTCCACAAACAATCTCTCACCGCATACAGAAACTTGGTGAACATTTTATGATGCTCTTTTCTGTAAATGTTGAGCAGGCTCCAGTCAAATTCCGAAGAGAACTGATAAGGCTTCAATGTCATACAATTTTGAAAGATATTACAATATTCCAGGCGGCCTCGTTGCATTTTATAAGAACTTGGAACAAAAAGAGTTCCCGCATATCCACGCATTGACATGCAAGTTAATTGCCGTGTTTGGCTCTACATACATGTGCGATTCCCAGTCATGAACCTGAATAAGGTAAAACTAGGTCAGGTTGTCTGATGTTGCGTTGGAAGCAGTGTTACACATTCATTCTGCTCAAACAATTTTCTTTGATATAACTAAATTGGTGAAATCAAAGAAATATCATATGTCTTCCTAACTACAGAAAAAAAGGACATGTGAAGGGCAATTTTTGTAATTCTTGAATTTTTTCTGCATCATAAAATGTGCCATCCATACACCTCATTGGTTCACTCTACCCCATGCACGTGTTCCTCCCTCTCAGCGATTGGTATTCTGTCTCTTTCCCACTCACTCGCTGTATCTCTCTCCGGGGCTTGGCACGGATCCTACAAACCCAGGGCTGCCACACGACATCCCGGTGGCTGCTCACTTGGAATGGTCTGGCCTAGACCAATCATCTTTCCACAGACTGATCCAATAGTACTGTATATTTTTATGCCAAAAAAAGTAATACCAATGCGATGAAATGTGGTAGACAGGTGATACCTTACTGTTCATATTTACTAATTACTCAGTTCACTTAATTATTTTAATTTTTAGTTGCACATCTAATTTCATAAATTACAATAAACGCAATTGTGTATTAATACAAAAAAATGTCTTCATTTTTAGCATGTAAGCAGCAAGTTTTACTCATGCCATAACAGAAAATCTGTATTAGTATTATAAACGAAAAAGCATCTTAAAAAATAAAGCTACCAGTATGTAGTTTTCTTAAAGAGTTTTGGATTTTCAGCTGGCTTCGGATTTAATTTTTGGATGTTTCCGAATTAATTACTAATTACAGGTTTCATCACTTAACATGAGACACCTATTCTATTGGATAGCTTTGCTACTTGCTATGACTCTGAGCTTGGAATATGTAAGTAGCTCTAATTGTGGAAGAATTAAATCATAAAACAGTTGAGAACTCTCATATCTTCTTTACAACCCAATCATCATGAAAGCTTGAAATCGCATATTTAGCTCTGTGAGACACCTCACTCAAAACTCAATGACAGGATGCTTTGTTGAGAAATTACCAACAATAATTAATTGTGGACTCTCTGCATGATAATGACTGTCGTATAAATTACAATACATACGAGATTTGGGAAAGAGTCTCTGAAACAGCACAACCATACTCCAAGAAAATACTACAATATAATCTCGAGCAAACAAATTTATTTTTCTTCGGTGAGGTACCAAAATTCACGTTAAAATAATTAGTGTACTGAAAAGCAATACGATATGGTACTGTAAATAGAGTTTCACTGACAACTGGGCCCATTATGATCAGATCATTTGCAGGCAAGTGAGCAGTCAGTCACATCCTTGAAGGCGAGAAGAGCCAATTTTAGCAGAATACACAATACATGCATGAACATATTTCTTACAAGATTAATATATCAACCATTTTGAGTGTCATAACTGCTGATGTTTTATTTTGAAGTGTGAACAACACAATCTGCAAAGTTACAGTTCATAAATACTATGACTTATGGAAAGCAAAATGATTACACTGTGCAATGTGTTAAGTCAAGAGCATATTATTTACGGTGTTTTCACTATTTTTACTATGTCACTTCATGATATTTCAATAAAACAAGTACTTGTTGAGAATGATAAGTTGATATCAAATGAATGGGACAGTAACACATATTATATTGCCGAAACAGAAGTTACGAAAATGCATTTCTAAATTATGCAGCATAAAAGCTCTCTGAGTATATTATATTTCATTTCCTTCTCTCTTGTATAATCTTACTAATGTACAACAATATAATCACAAAGGACATATGGGTCAACAGTTCGTTTGAGACTTTTATCACACAAAAACCTATCAAAATGCATACAAACTTACAATGCTTTCTTTAATATAAGTTTGCTATTTTTCAAGAGCTAAAGCAAAAAGGCATATTAGGATGACATGGAATGCTTATGCATATTTGCCTTGTCTTTTCTTCAGCCATTTCTTTAATGCATCAGGCTTTTCATAAAATAACGAGCAAAGGTGAGCAAATTTTTCACTTGTAAATCACATTGTGAAATTTTGAGTATAGTCATACTCTATTGTTGGAATTACAGCTTGTACAAATTTCAAAAATATGATCAAGTACATATGAACACCTAACTCTCCACCTCCTTCTGTGACAGTCTGTATAATCTTCTTCATTACTTCTGCATGCCTAAGAACAAAAATCAAACCACATATAGTATATTAAAATGTTTTCAATGAACACTTACATTTATTTGAATTACATGATTCAAGTATATAGCTATCGTATTTAGCCGCATAATAGACGCACTTTTTTCTTTATTTTTATAACAAAAAACTAGGAGGAAAAATTTTTAGAGGGGGGAGGGGAAACCGCGTGCCAGCTCGAATGCTGAAATAATCGACAGATATATGGACCACGACTAATTTATATGTTGATTGCGTCGCACTTAAGACGATCGATAGTTAGCAGCAGTTGTATAAACAGATGATAACTTGTAACAATGAATATAGCGACAATAAGACAAGACACTTTACTGTTATTATTAACACTAGCTTCCTCATTCACTGTCAGGTTCAGCATCATTGCTATCATTTGTAACAGATTCACATTCCTCTATATGTCTATTATGCGGCGATTTTTTTTTTTTTTAATTTTAACGCGAAAAATTGGGGTGCGTCCATTATGTGGGGGCATCCATTACACGGGTAAATACGGTACTTCTTTATCCTTGAATCTCTTGCAACTACCGTATTATCAGTTTAAAATATATTTTCTTGCAGATAGTGTTGAATTTAGACTTCCCTCTATGGGAAATAGAGTATGAGTTATAAAATAAAGTGAGTATATCGAAAAAAATAATAAACTCAATATTTTCACCAAATTGTTCCAAGCATGCACTTGCAAAATACTATTTTCAAATCATAAATAAATGCTTTAAACAGTATCACAAATTACAAATTCAATGTTCTTTATATTCAATACATTTCTTTATAACTTTTGCAAATCTTAATATTCAATTAGGATTTTAAAATATAACTCTGATATATTTAGTTAAAATGTAACACTTGCTCTATAAAATTTAGTGAATATATACAAAAATATTACAATAACAGGTGTGACTAATTGAAAATTTGTATCTTTATATATTATTTTCATAAGTGTCATTGCATGATGTTCTGAACATATAAAATAAGATTATACTTAAGCAGTTGTTTCTAAAATATATATACAGTAATGTTACAAAAGAGATGTATTAAAATAGCCTATATTAGAACTGACAATTTATTTGGTCCCTATAAATAATAATAATAATAATAATAATAATAATAATAATAATAATCATCATCATCATCATCATCATCATCAGCAAAGATGTACTTGGGAGAGAAGTACAGTATATCGAGAGAAAGAATAGCTGAACATGACACCAGACAAAAGTTGGTGGCCAAAATTAACGAACAAATGTCCTCACAACTGTAACAAATTTAAATACACAAAATTTAGTCTGCCTACACAATCAAATCACGAAAATTTAGCAATTTAGATTACACAACTTTGAAAGATCTTTCCAACAGTTATGTTAGTTAGTGGAGTTCAAGAAGGGCGCGTCAGCAACTATGGCTATTTGCGCCCATTTTCAACAGTTATAAAGGCAGCAAATGTAATTTCACATACTGTTCTGATATCTGTATGAACACATTCATGGTAATGCCAAAGATACGCAGCTGGATTTATGCAACAGCGAAGATTCTTGAACAAAATAACTTATGAAGTCATAGTCAGCAAGCAGACAATAAATTAGTTCCATGAACTTCACCTTAATCTACTGGGACCTGTCGAGAGTTTGTGGAAGCCATGAGAAATAAAATGATGGTTTATTTAACAATGCTCGCAACTGCAATGCTGGTGTGCCGGAATTTTGTCCCACAGGAGTTCTTTTACATGCTAGTAAATCTACTGACATGAGTCTGTCGCATTTAAGCACACTTAAATTCCATCGACCTGGGTCAGGATCGAACCTGCAACCTCGGGCACAGAAGGCCAGCACTACCGACTGCGCCACCCAGGCCGACTGAATAATAATAATAATAATGACTTGCAGCATATACTAAACTGCAAAGCTATCAACATTTCAGATAAAAGTGTTAATAACATCACAAATGTTTACTGGTATATTAGGAAACAAATGGAGATAATCCATCTAAGCATTGATTAATTAATAAATAATGAAAATAAAAATAGTAATATAATGATATATACGCCTATATTTAACTAATAGTGGGTACTTGAATTTTCGTCATTCACCCATATGAAATCAGTTGTGTAGACCAATTTACTGACAGTCATCGCCCAATGATGATAGAGATTTCTTGGGATACTACAGGGAAACCGGAGCTCCTGAAGAAAAGCCTGTGTTATCTGGATTGCAGGCTTGTCCAACGAAAGTTATAAATCAGGGGTATGTCAAGGATCGAACCCGGATCATCAAGATTATGTCTAGCGCTCTAGCCACTAGACCACCGTGACAGCTATTAATGATGATATGATAATGATAATAATATATAGTTGTAATTATTTTACGTACTTGCAAGGGTGGACAGAAGCCATGGGTGGGCCAGGAAGGTGGGGATGAGTCTCCATTGTGACAGTCTTCTTGGCATGATCTTGACTTACATCTTCATACATCTGCTCTACTGTGAGTGCTTTGCGGTTCTAGAAATAAATACCATATTTTCGTAATGTATGTAGTTACAGTATCATTTGGTAATGATTTACTGCAGTTGTAGTGTACGACTGACTTACCTCATCATATCCAAATAGCCACATGCGAGGGGTTTGGTAATATTTATCGTAAGTAATATGAAGATCATATGTTCTTGTGTGTATGATTTCTCCACCTACTTGGTTGCAGTTATCTCCAGCTTCTTTTTTTGTATTTTGTGAAGTATCAAGAGTTGCCTTTATGAAGAAAGGGAAAGACAACAACAATAAGTAAACAATCTATGCTGGGAAATACCTATATACATATTTGTATTTTCACATATATGTGATCTAACTGTGTGATCATCCTAACTGCGTTTCTTTTCTTTGCCCTAGAACAGTGGTTCTCAACCTTTGAGAGACTGCAGCCAGGTAAATTCCTTTTCTATAAGATGAGGACCCAGTCCAAATAAATTTACTCGTAAATACCTTTCCAGGTTTTTTAGAGTTCATACATTTAACTAACAGAAATATTAATAATTAAGTATAGCATAATCTTAAGACTTAAAGAGTATTAGTTCACTACGAAAATGGTATGACGTGTTGACAATTTAATTCATTATCAATCACTGGTTTGATGAAATTTTGTAGCATGTTGTAGTTTCTTCAATCCAGTTCTGAAGATAACCTACAACAGGTTGAAACTAGTCAACAAGTACCTAATTTTAACACGTGAAAGAAATACAGTATATATTCCGATGAAATAAGTTTTTATTAGGAACAGGTATTATTCACCATTTTGAGGGATTTTCCCATCTCAAAAGGTGGTTATAATATAATTACTTCGTTTGTAACCCTAATCATATCCCATGACATTGTTTGGTGAAATTGCATTTGTTTAGGCTTTTCAGTGAGTTAAAACTCAATTTTGTCACATAACATGTCCAGAAGAAAATGCAAAAGCAATTTCTTTGGTGAAATGTGAGTGATGTATGCACTGTGTTTGTTGGGTGCCTGGTGTGAATGTATAGGTCTAGAGAATATTTTTGAAGGTACAGAGAACTTAATACATCAGCTAGAAGTACTTTCAACATAAAAATACATGAGAATTGTGGGAAAATGCTTTAATGAGGTGTTATTATTGGTTATATTATGTTTTTCGTAATGTTACGCTTTTTTTGTGGGGAGGAGACTAGCCACACACTTCGTCTATGAATATATTAGAATCTGTTGAAACATGTTTTTACGTTCTTAAATTTCTGATGGGACTCAGGATTTGACAGAAAAAAATGCAGTCATGACTTAGCAAGTAAATTTTGTACAGTAAAACCTCGATAAGACGCGCCTGCTTATTATGCTATCCTGTGTAATATGCTTTTTTTGTCCGGTCCCTGCACATTTCATATATAACGCCTTTATGAAATACCCCATTTGTTGCGCTTTAGTCCCACATAATACACTATTTTTGTGGAATATTTTCGATGTACTCGTATTTTTCAGCAATGAAACATTTTGGCCATTGAACTCATGGTGTCATTAACCTGAAAAGTACTGGTATTCGACTTCATACCTGCGCACTTAATCCTTCATACTGTGCAATAAGCCACCCTCTTGTTACGCTCTCTTATTCGACTCTTTACCTGCACGCTTAAAGCCTATACAGTTACAGTACCCCACCCTCTTGCTAACCCGCTTTCTCAAACAACATTCCTCACTCGGCCATAATAAAATTCTGGAAATTTTTGCTGGTCAGTTTGTTGTCCTTTGGTGTGTTGAAGTGTCTGTGAGTGTGATTATAATGCGTCTTAAACGAAAAGCGCTTTCTGTGTCGGGAAAATACGATGAAAACAGTACTCTTAATCAGAAAGAACTCTCTGATTCATTAGGAATTCCATCATCGACATTAAGGACAATATTAAAAAATCGCGTCTCAATCACTGCAGCTGCGATGTCGGGAGGATGTAAGCACAGGAAAGTGAAGTGTGGTAAGCATGAGGGCTTGGAGAACACGCACAAGGCAAACAACATAAATTACCCTTTTCGAAAGAATTAAGTACAGTACATATTGTAAATGTCTTTGACGTACAGTATAATAATTACATAATGCAGTAATACTATATTACCTTTCATGAATCATGTATTTCAATAAAGGAAAATGCTAATAGATACTGTATATACAGTAAGTCAAAATTTGTATATCCGCCTAATACGCGGTCCCGTTAATACACAGTTTACACGCAGTCCCTTGAACAGCATCTTATCAGGATTTTACTGTATTTACTAAAATTTTCTTTAGTCTTTGTTTTTCTCTTTTCATTACTTACTCAAGCAAATCTGGGTACCGAACTTAAGTAATGCAGAATTATTTAAATGTAGGTATGTATACGACTGTAAAATTCTAGTTACCTTATCCTGTTCATCCAGAAGTCCACTCTCTTCAAATTCTTCCATGTCTGCAGCTTCTTCATCATCTTCATCATCATCATCTTCATCTTCATCCTTCGCAACATTATTGGAGACTTCAGCCTACAAGCAGAGATTTTAACTTTATAGTCGTCAACACATTAAGACAACCTTCCCTCATATCAGTTTCCCAAGCTAGTCTACCCCTAGAAACCACCAGTACAGAGCTAAAGAAGATAGTTGCTCTCCACCGCCCACAGAGTCTCAAACCTCTAGTAAAGAGATTGCCAAGATTTACGTCTCTCTCGGTCTTTCTTTCCCTTCCTCTCTTAATTCGTGACAGACCAAACACAATACAGTAGAGGCAGCAATGCTGGAGATATACAAGTCTTCAGATTTCATTTGCGGTCTGCATATTCATTGCAAAATTACCGATATCTAATACATTTCCTGGCTTTAATTCCTTTTCTGGATCTATGTGAAGAAACATTATCTGGCAATTATGTGACATGCACTCTTCGTATTTTCCGCGTTTATGAAATCCAGTATAATTAAAATGTTTATATGGAATACAATAATTAAAAAAAAAAAATCGTGTCTTGCTAACCTTTGATTCTAGAGTCATCTCAGAAACTTTATCATCTAATCCTGAAGCTCCTGCATCAAAATGATGGGTATCAACCCAACCTCCATCTGGATCATCAGCTTCTATTATTTTTTCCTGGTCATCACAATACTCCATCTACAATAGAAGTAGAAATTTGTTTATTAGGGAGAATATTACCCATATACATGATACTCAGAATAATAAATTTGAAAAAAAGAATACCTGTTTACATCGCCGAGGGCATGGTACATTACGTGTAATGAGGAATTGTTTATTTCGTGGCAGATAAGATTTCGCTCGACCTTCATCACCTGTAGCCCACTGCCATGTAGGGCAATGGTGTACTAAATGGTCCCCTGCAGCCACAAATTCTTCTGGTGTCAAAACTCCTGTTTCCCGGAACTTGGATTCCTATTATATAACATTTTAAAATAATAAACAAAATGTCAATAAGCAGTAAGAGATTTTGTTACTTAATAAATGACAAAGATGTACGATCAAAATCATTTCCTCCTCAAGAATAAGCGTTTTCGATCGTACTTAACCTCATTCTCTGTCATATCCAATATTAAATTTGTGACAAATGTTTACCTTTAACACAGGTGTCAGATATTCTGCTACCCCTAACGCAGTTCCTTTTACGGTATTTATTACATTCTGCATCTTGTACTTTGCAAATTCTTAAGTACACCGCAAATTTTAAGTTTCTTTCTACTAAATGGATTTTCCTGGAATTTACTCTGTTGTCAAAATCAACGCCGAACAGATTTGTCTGTCCGGAGCTGTTCGAGTTAATTCGTCAAAATTCGCAGAAATTCGCCCTTGAAACCTCCCATGCAAAGCTCGCAAACCTGCAAAATCTAAAATTTGACAACCAAAATGGCATAGGAACGTGCTGCCATCTTACGCACTACATATGCGCAATCAAAAGACGTTTCAAATGTTAGAAAACCGTGAGAATATATTCAAGGTCAGGTTTCAGAATATTCTGATTATCGTAATAAATCTATGTGACTCACAGGACATGAAAAGTGTTCTTTTAGAAATGAGCACTCCTAATATTGTAGCGATTTATTTATTTAGATTTTCTTATTATTTATACATTAACAATAAGTTTGCATGTTGATCCGGTTGTACCCCGCCCCCACATTAAACTGTGCGCAACACATCTCCCACAACTGTCTGTGTTGTTGTGTTTGGTTATGCCAGGAGTGCATGTGTGTGTCCACTGATAGCAATAGCATTATTCTTGCAGAGACTAACCAAAATCATAAGATTTGGGCTTCAATTTCTTTCATCGATGGATCCGAGGTTCTCGATGGTGATTTTGATTTATTCAGACTGTACTTGAAGAATTGTCTGATGCTTTCTAAAGATTAAGTACCCCTAACAGGTTTTCTCTTCCCTTTTTTTGAGTCACAGGAACTCGTCTTCTTGTGCACTGATTGGAGATATCTTTGTGGTGATTCCAGAATAATATTGGGAAGATCATGACAGAACCTGTCGAATACTGCTGCGCTGTATTTGAACACGATACTTCGATGTCATTTACTCCAACATGCAAAGTAATACAATACCTATCATAATAATGCTTCATTGCCTTCAATACTGTTCTACATGAACAATACCGCTGAATAAAAACAATTTGGAAGTCATTCGTTTCGCTAGAATGAATTAGGTTAGTAAATTGGAATGCACGAAGTAGTGTGTGTGTGTTCTTAATTTTTAAATTGATATGGAATTTATTGATTTGTCTTGTATGTATATCCATGCAAAGTTTAAAATGTGTTAATTTGTTGTTCCTCATGTAGGCTACATGATATCGAAATACAGAGGATTGCTTTTATATAAAATGTTGCAGGGTAACTTAATGAAGTTAACTTAGGTTATGTAAAAGCCCCAGGAATATTTACGTAGATATACAGTATGTAACAATCTTGATGTATTTATTGATTTCTCGGTTCATAAACGTTTTGTGGAAATAAGTTAATGTGATGCATAATCAATGTTGCTTAATTAGCACTTCTGTTGTAGCCTATTCATTCAATATTATTATTTTGTATGATTTATAGCATTCTTCGCAATTGTGTCGTGAGAACAGGTTTGTGTCCACAACAGTTTTTCAGACTACAGTAGTAGGTAGGCCTGTGATTTGCCGGTGTGTTGATAAAATGAATTCAGTGAGATTTTGTTGGTTATACCACAGTAGGCTATACTGTAGTTATACTGACACTGACATATATGTTCATGTGTTTCGTGTGTGATGTTTCGATAGCACGTGTTTAGTGGCGAACTAAGTATAGATATAAGACTCCCAGGAAAATGTGCACTCCAGGCAAAAACCCACGAAACCTTAGCTGTATTCAGAACGCATGTTGAAATTAAAAAGTCTTTTTTTATTAAGATGATTGAATGTAATATTTAATCTTTCATTACCGGTACCCTACATATATAGTCGAACTTCAATACAACTATTTTCTGGAGACTAAAAAAATTGTTTCCCTCTGATTGAGATTCTGGCTGATATGTACATGCATTGTCAGGCAGTATACATCTCATCCTGACAATATGTGTCGGAGGAAGAACAATTGTTCGTCTTTTAGGGTGCTATTCATAGACATTTCGCTAGCCCGCGCTGTGAGCATGCTAAACTAGACCCGGCTTGCAACTGGTTACTTGCACAGGATTCATATCATATCATATCGCCAACACTGGTTTATAAATACGAAAAACGTTAATTCGCTGATTATCCACCGGAAGCCCACGCTAAGAATGTCTATGAATTCGGCCCCTAAAGTCTGATTAGTGTAGGCTAATAGGTCTATGTTACTATAGCCCCGACGCTGTTATTTCCGGCGTGACTTCGCCTCTTTGCTTACGTCTTAGAAAGTGAAGGCTCTATAAAGTCTAGGTAGGTAGTATGGTTCGCCATTTTTGTTCTTAGGTTGCCGAGCTACCATACGAGGAATCTATTTGCCACACCGTTAAACATTATCATGTCGTAGCTCCTATGATAATAAATCAAACGCAATGTAATTCAGCAAATAATTGAGCGGCAAATAACGTCTTCGTGTGCTTTCTGCGAACGCCAACGAAAGAGCTAAAATGACGGGCGATTATATTAAGCATTTATCGAGCCTTAAGAAATGAATCAGCGAATCACAAGATGCACACGTTTAAATGTAGCCGACCCGCAATGCGATTGGTTGCTGGAAATTAGAGCGACGGGACTATAGTCAACGATGTAATCAATGGAGGGGGAAAGGAACTGACCACCCTACCCCATTATCTCCTGACTTAGTTGCCTCATGAGTGATGCCTTATTGGAGTCACTTATGAGATTCAAACTGAAATTTTCCCCAAACTTGTTTCTGAACAATTGACTAAACAACAACAAGAAAATTGTTTTAGGTAGGCTTGTGTCAGGATTATTGTTGTAGTGACGGTTTATGAAATTCTGCCCAAATTTATGTTCTGAAGGAGAATATAGTAGAAATAAGTATAAAACAACATTAGGCCTAGGTCTTACATATAATGAAATAATATATGCTCACCATTTGATTACCCTACTTAACATACAAATTCATTTGTCATTCAGGCATATTTAAAAAAAAATTGAAAATTGTAGCCCTACTCTGTCTTTTAGTTTTGAGGTTTTCAGCATCAACCCTGTTTCTTATTGCTTCGAGCACAATCAGATATTCTCCGGTGCCATAGTAGAGACATTAAACCACTTCAAGGCATCTTTGTCAACATCTTCTGTTGCACAGTTTTTAAACTCTGATGTTCAAGATTAATTTTACCACTTGCGACACTGCCCTCCATTTTCTTGTGTTTCTTTATGAATGTTGTGAGGGTTGCCTGCCTGCCATCATTAACAACTAACACTCCAATATGAGAGGTGTCAGACAGTCAGGAAGACAATGGCAGGAACCATAAAGGCAAATCCTGTTGATGGTCACGCACCCGTGAAGCAGGTAGAGTTGTATTGTAATATACTCCGTGCACAGAATGCCAAGATAGATCAACAAAAGTATGAAAGGGGGTAGAAGAAATAACGGAAAACATCGTTAAGAGGATGATAAAAAGTTGAAAGTGAAATATTAGACGTGAAAACCAAGTAAATAAAAAAAAATATTATGGTACCGGTATAATATTTTTATCGTTTCATTTACTTCTAATTTCATTTAATGTTCACAATGCACTGTGTGCAGAACAGAACTGTCAGTTCTCAGTTCGCTTGCCTTAGCTAGTTCTACTAGCTCACTGTTCAAGTGCACTGCACTTCGAACTCGGGTCTCCCGAACTGCGTCACACTCTCCTGGTGGACACATTCACAATTACGGACTCACTCATTCAAGTTCACTGCATGTCGAACCCAAGTCTCCCAGCTGCTGTCCACTGCACGTCGAACCCAGGTTTCCCAGATGCGGTCCACTGCACGAACTCGCCTGCTGCCCAAGACTGACTTCCGAAGACTGACTGATTTGTCGGCAACTCGTGCTTTTATTACTACACCACATATTCTGGAATCTTCTATTCGCGTGGCTTTCTGGACTTTCGAGAGAAATCCGCTTCTAAATGTTTCCCTTGCTCTCTCGGCTCTGTGCTGTCACCGTAGCCTTCTCCCCTCACTCCGTACAGCTCTACAGCTCCTACCGAAGCTCGAGTTTCCGCTTCCCTGCGCCTTCCTTCTCGCTAGATGCGCGCGCTCACTCCTGAGGCAACCAGAATAATCCAGACTAGTGCCACAATATTTTTCTTAAAAATTAAATGAAATTTTACAATTCAAATTTTTCACAAAATGGTATTTTTTAAATTTTGAAAAAATCCCCACACTACTTCATACTATCATCTTACATATTGAAAGAATGAATAACTTTTGAATGGAAGACTTTTTTTTTTACGATTTCCATTCATAATTATGTAGCCACTTGATGTAGCAAGTTTCATCAGAATCTGAAAGATGAAGGGAAATTTTAATTAAAAACTCTGTGATTTGACATGAAATGATTCCACTTTTTCTTGAAATTGTTAAGACTTAATCCATTCCTTATCAGGCACAGGCTACTGACAACAAATTTAGAGAAAAATTGTGTTGACAAGTTTACCTTATAGCTATTCCTGAAAAAATTCTAATACTTCGTGAGATTTGATAACTAATGGTGAATAATCACAGAAATTGAAAACTGTGTGGTCTAATGTATGTTTCTATCTCTGATTGAGGTTCTGATTGATAAATCTGTTAACTTACCAGGCAGTAAGTTACATCTCAATGATATGTGTCGGAGGAAGAACAGTTATTGCATACATCTCAAGTCTGATTAGTGAAATATGTTCCTAGTCAACGATATGTACAATGGAGAGGAAGGGAACTGGCCACCCTATCCCATTATCTCTTGTCTTAATTGCCTCATGAGTGATGTTTTATTGGTGTCACTTATGAGGTTCCAATCTGTCTGGGGAGTGCTGACTAAACATACAATGTATGTTTATTGATAACTTTATTTCATTAACATTTTCGTGTATCACTTCCACGTACTTGTAATCACTGCTTTACATCATTTTCTTTTGTTTAACTACTGAGTTTTCTTTCTTATGTTAGTAGATTATTTTTTTGCTCTAGATGTATTGCCATTCCTAATGTCTCATGTTGTCTGAGCAGTATGGTTGCAGTACATTATCTGAAGATGTGCAACTGTACAAGAGTTACTTATTGTACATGAACTTTGTTCACTTGATGTGTGAATGTTGTTCATTGTTGTGTTTCTAATATGAATTAATTTCAGATGAAAGTTTTATTCCTCTGTAATTATTCTGCATTGTGTGTAGTGGTGATAGCTGATAATTCTATTAATTCATTGCAGATAATTCCATCATGTCTAGAGAAGAATTTCACCATCAGGAAGAATATCAGCAACTTCTCCAGTCGCTGAAGGGCACAGTTGAAGGACTTTTAATAAGTCAAGTCTCAAATGTTTGGAATATATATGGTGGTTTAAATCGATTACACAATGCAATGGAAAAGATATTTAAGCATGGATGTAGAGTCTTCAATCATGAGGTATTTTTTTTTAATGAGTTAAATAAGTTTTGTGATCTTTTTAAGAAGTACAATTTATATATATATATATATATATATATATATATATATATATATATATATATATCTGTGTGTGTGCATATGCGCACGCGCTTTTTTTTTTTTTTTTATACTAATTTTTAACATGTATTAAAATGGAAAATATAAGAGTAATACTTGCGTTATCTGAAATATGCCTAAGCTGTCCTACAAATTGATTGGGAATACAAGGTTTTGTGTGCCTCATTTTAGATCAGTATTATTCAGCGAAAAGGACATGTGGTGCAGTTTACTGGAGATAAAAAAAGTTATAGTTTATATGGCCAAAAGAAGTGCCTAACAGTAACTTAGCACGTGTTTTCTACCCCGCCATTCTTACTGCAGTCCACACCTGTGGAGTAACGGTCAGCACGTCTGACTGCGAAACCAGGTGGCCCGGGTTCGAATCCCGGTCGGGGCAAGTTACCTGGTTGAGATTTTTTCCGGGGTTTTCCCTCAACCCAATACGAGCAAATGCTCGGTAACTTTCGGTGCTGGACCCCAGATTCATTTCACCGGCATTACCACCTTCATTTCATTCAGACGCTAAATAACCTGAGATGTTGATACAGCGTCGTAAAATAATCCAATAAAATAAAAATAAATTCTTACTGCATCATGCTTAAGGATCAACAACAGCAAGTGGAAAATCCAGAATCTTATTCTTAGAACCGGTATCCACACTGCATTCTTCTAAGTTGTTATGGGCCCAACTGAAGTTGGCATTTGTAAGTTTTACATGGGCACACTTCATTATGTGTGGAAGATTCAGACCAGGGTTGACCAACTTAATACCTCTCGAGGCCAAATTTAATTTTGAAAACTCTACTAGGGGTCAGATCATAGCTTAAAGTCTAGTTTTATTGATACGAAAAAAAAATAAAAGTTATTATATACAGGGCTTGAGGTGAGGCGGGATGCCATCCCAGTTCCTTTTGAAATGACTTAAAACCATCCCATTACTTCTTAGCACCAGAATGTTTTCTTTGTATTGTAAATTTGTTGATTTCAAAACATTTTCTTCCTTTCATACCACTTGAATGAAATATAAACTGGTCATCTATTATCAGAATCACTTACTGACGATCTTTCATACAAATTTAAGAAAAGCTTCATTTTCGTATTCTTAAGACCGATAATAAATTATGCAATGTCGAAAACAGTTTGTTTACCTTCCATCCCTTCCAAATGTGGAGGCAGCCTGTATCTGATAGACCAGTTGTTTACAACACAATTTTAAGTTTTTCTATTGTTGTCGAATCTGAATTGTTAGTTGTTGGGAATGAAAACCTTAGCAGAAAAAAAAGTATATATTTCCTTACTTCATCGGACAAAAATAAATTTGGTGTTGAAATAACATAGCCTGCATACTACAAATACTATTTATAATGGGTATAGGCTATATTCTCACATCTGGTAATCTGCAAAGTTTTAGAATAATGTGTTAACTTCGAAAATTTTTCACCCATCCCATATATTGATATTGATATTGATATTTATTTGTCATTCAACTTTACAATTCACAGTTATGGTGGACCTTCACATTTCTGTTTTTCGATCCACCATCCCTTTATACATATAACTCTTTTCTATTAAGGTATTCTTTGCCGAGAATTTCTTGATTGCTTTCTAATGTTCTGTTATGACTGAATTGCTATATGTCCTTCCCCCTCTATCCTCTTCTATTCTCTCCCTCCTACCTAGACTGTTTCCCTTCCATTCCTAAATTTCCTATTTTATTATCCCTATCCATATATTTATTTCTATAATACTCCTACAGTTATAGTACCCCTGCTACTACTCCCAATCCAAAACATTGAAAAACATCAAATATCTAATTCACTTAAATCACACTTCCAATTTCTCTCTCATTCCACTTCACATTTGTTCAGATATATACAGTACACACACACACATATATATATATATATATATATATATATATATATATATATATATATATTTTTCCCCCACTTTAATTCTCATTGTATTCATTGTTTGATAGTTTATCTTATTACACTCTTACCCTATCTTCTTACACTTAACACTTTCTTCTCTGTTCCTTTTCTTACACTTTTGCCACCCCTAACTTTCCTGCACTCACTTTTTAGCACTCTTCTTCTTCGCTATAACCTCTCCAACGCCCTATCTATTCAGTCCTCACAATCACTAATATCTGGTAGTCGCTTCATTCCTTCACTCGTTCTTCTCATGTCTTCTCTTGCATTTCCTCCATTAGTCTTGTCTATGCTCCTGACCTCAGATACTACCAGTTGTTTCCTTAATCCTTCGTCCGCAGTATTTTATATCTGCCTCACGTTATGTTTTCCTCCTTGGTTTATTCTGGTCAGCTGTTTCGTACTCGAAGTAGACGTCAGGTATCGTCATTGTCCATCTCTCGTTTCATTGATATTGCAGTTTTGTGTCGTATGCATTTTTCCATTCTTCCTAGCATGCTGCCTTGACGTACGCATATTTTCTCGTCCATTGAACCTCCGTTTCAATGCGCCTTGATTCACCTGGCTTTGCTAGATTTCAGTCCAAAACTCTGGTTTGTCACAATTCTTTCCACAGTATTCAAGAACGTACACTTTATCATTGATTTTCAATTTATCTCTGCCTCAGACTAAGCAGATCTTTCCTCTGGTTCACTTTTACACTTCACACGCCTTAGTTTGCACTTCCTTGTTTCTTTACTATCACATGACTCGCTG
This sequence comes from Periplaneta americana, assembly GCF_040183065.1. NCBI lineage: Eukaryota > Metazoa > Arthropoda > Insecta > Blattodea > Blattidae > Periplaneta > Periplaneta americana. The sequence goes on from NC_091119.1 coordinate 156,601,158, forward strand.
AATTTTTATCCTCTCCAAAACCTCCACGATTTCTGAACTTGACCCTCTGCGCTCTCGTTGACAGTTGTCCTTAAATATCACATAACTCGCTGCATTTTATATAAGTTTCGTCAACTTTCTCGCGTATCTTATTTAGTTCTCTCTCAAACATCTCCACGATTGTTGATCTTTGACCCTCTGCGCACTCGTTGTCAGTTGTATTCTCGACTTCTTTCTTCCCTTCCCCGCAGTCCCTTTCGTAACTTGCACTTTTATCTGCACTCGCAAAGACTCCTTTCCTTATACTCTCCGTATTCCCCTTCGATGATTCTCCTATTATTCCCAACCCTGGACTTCTCTCCTTCTCTTTCCTTCTTCTTACCTCTATTATCCGCTCACACAATTCATAGCTCCCTCTTCTTCACTAGACTCATTCATCATTACACAACTTAAACCTTTCTTTATCTTCTCATTCGCATATTTCTTTGCCGCTGTAGCCTTTATGCCACTCTTCTTAGAAGTGTACTTCTTCCTGTCTGTTAGCTTGGTGATCCGTTTTTTGCTCCCTGGTTCAATGTCTTCTTTCTGCGTGTGACGCCTTCTTGCTTCGACTCCTGATTCATCATTTTTCGCCGCATGCTTCTCGTATTCTACATTAGCTCCAATGTTTTCTTCCGAAGCCAGTTGAACTGTTTGCTTGATTTCATTCTCTACTCCTGCTTTCGATTCCCACTGCGCGTGTTTGTAAACGGTATCAGCGCTTTGCGTCTTCTTCGTGTTTCATAGTTTACATCTTTTTCAACCCTTATTTTCGTCATTCTTAATTTTCTTAAGTTCCTTAAGATAATTTCTCTTGTTCTCATGCTTACGAAAGAAATTAAAATAGGTCTAAATCTTCCTTTCCCAATTCTATAACCATCCCATATAAGTGGTAGATCAGATGTTTACAGTAAACAGTCAATCATAAAAGTTTCTATTCTTGATTACATGTTCCAGTCGTAAGTTATGAGAATGAAAAAAAAAAATGGAAGTAAAATCAACCAATGAGGACACAACATATTATATTTTATCTTATTTTGAAAAATTCGTCAATACATAGAAATTTTGAAAAGGTGTCAGGATACAGCTACTGTGTATTTATTCATGACTGGATAGTGTCATTCACAATTTGTAGTAATATTTTAATTTGTTTCTGTTATAATGTGAAATAATTTTTATTAAGAATTAATATCGAGTATTCCAAAGAAAGATTATTTAATATGATTGTCGAAACATAAATTTTCTAAATAAATGATCCTAGTAGGCTATGTATAGCCTAGTATTAATTTTACATTACTGTAGTAACTTATTCTCTGTACAATGTACATCCCGACTGACAATTTCTCTTACACTCAAATCACATAGACAGCAGTTCGTAACCGACATACCTATATTACATGATAGATAACATTGAGATTTTATGGATCGTATGTGGAGAGGAAGGTAGAAAAGAGGAAAGTTTGAAGAATGCTGAATTTGCAGTAAAAGACCTGCCCTCGGACAGAAAACTATGAATGAATGAATGCTATATAATAGCTCTGTAGCTTATATTTTCAGTATATTCCAAATTAAAATTTCTTATCAAGTTCCGTATCTTAGCTAATACTTCGTTTCATTTTCACAGGGTGATCCTGATATGTGGATTTTCATTCAAGGACTCACTTGGTTGCAGCCTGCTTTGGCTGTGTCACCTACATTTCTTGAAGAAATGGAAGAAACTATACCTCACTTGCCTCAGCAACATAGTAAAGCTTGGGTATGGTTGTACAAAAGGTAATCTTCACTTGATTATAGTAAGTTCCTTGTTGCGGTATAATATTACAACAGTTTTAACAGAAGGTTAGCAATTAAGTATTACTCTGGATCAATTAATTTTTCTAAGGAGTACATGGTTTCAACATTCTAAAATAACAGTTATTGGATGGAATGCATAAAGTTATAGTATTACCTTTTGCTTTGACTGTAGAAGATACTTGAAGTAGAAGTATATACTTCGTTTTGTATGCATAAACCTGATAGTACTACTACATAGTATGAACTACGCAGCAGTAGTGTAAACTATCAAGAGTATTCGATTATATTGATTATCGACAGTACTTCGGGCTTATCTGGTAAGATTCGTTAGTTTTCGCCTTCCATGTATTTATGTTAATTTCTTGGTGGGAAAATTGATTGTTGTCCTCAAAGTCTGGTTAGTTTAACAATAAAAGAGACAATTACGACGAAATGGGAAGTGTGGAAGAGAAAGAATGAGAACAGCTGTTTGTTAATCTATTAAAAGAATAACAAGAATTATTAAACAAGTCGCAAACTCCTGCCTCAAGAAGTGATGAAGAAAAAAGCATCCAGGCTATGAAAGTTAAGTCGGAAGTTTACAGCGAGAAAAAATTGACGTAAAGCAAATTATGAAGAAAATAAATAACATAAAAAGTAAAGTAAAGTAAAAATCAGACATAAATCAGACAGGCCCAAAATGTTAGTCATTAAATTTACACGTAACCTAAAATATTGTACGCAAAAGGAGTTTTTTCACGTAAATTAAATTTATTATAAATACATCATAGAATCATTTTGTTAAAAGTATATTATCTTAAGTATTAATAACAATTATCAACTGACAGAATTCCATTTATCTCAAAATCAACATTTCGGTAGTCCATTACAAAAATTGATTATATAATATTTTTTATTTGTAAAACCTATACAACTTCTTATAATCACGTTCTAATTGTTTTCGTCTTTTCTTGTAAGTTTTTCTAGCGTGAATTTGCATGAATTATGCCATGTTAAACTGTACAAATGCTTCTGTTGAGCTAACAAAGTCTCAAACAGGACAGACTACGGTTTTTCTTAGTTTACACTTAGAAGTAGAAGTATATACTTCTTGTTATGCATATAAATAGTGGTTTAAACTACAAATTCTAGCATAAGCTAAACATGGCCTTCCAGATCAACTTTCTGCTATGCAGGAAAGAATTTACTATGGGTTTTTATACATAAAGACCATAGTATATATTACGAAAACCTTAGCAATAGCATTTACTTCAACTTTATGCATACCAGTCAATGTTGTGCCAGAACTCGTTAATGTAAACACTGTCTTCGTCCGTCATAAATTTCACTTGGACACAAACAGAATTTAAATCTCGTGTTACAACATAGACAGCTGACTTTCTAGTCACTGAGAGCTAAAAATTGCATCTTACAATCAGAAGTAATTGACCGTGAAGCATGCATGAAGGACATGTGATAGCAGTCAAACTGCACATGTGTAGCGAACAGTTGTCACTCCGTATTCACTGGCTTGCCTGACCATTAATTTCACATTTATTTTTTCTCTACTTTTTCACCAAGAGACTAACTGGTTTTTATAATTTGTGTTTTAAATGTTTGTTAAGATGTAGAATATCAAATTTACAGTACAAAGAAAACATTCTGGTGCTAAGAAGTAACGGGATGGTTTTAAGTAATTTCAAAAGGAACTGGGATGCCATCCCAACACATCCCACCTCACCTCAAGCCCTGTATATAATAACTTTTATTTTTCTTTTCGTATCAATAAAACTAGACTTTAAGCTATGATCTTACCCCTGAGGGAATATGACGTAGCAAATAGAGAGATTTTATTTCTTCTTCTTTGCTTAAATGGTTTTAAATGGTAAGACTGGACTGGATAAGCCACCAGCGGTATGGTAATACATCATAGCAACACAGGGACTCCAAAGCAGCTCTTCTTGCAATAGCAAATAAAAGGACAACTCATCCATCAGCCATCGATGCTAGGAACAAACTAATTAACCTTAAGAGTTCCACTCTCATCTACCAAAAGGCCATGCTGACCTTCAGGGTAATGAAAGAGTGGACCACCTCGCGAAGATTGATGCCAGCCACAGAACCACCATCGACTACAATGGAATCCCACTTACCCGGTGCAAGCAGCTGTTGACAAAGCACTACAGAAGAATTTGGAACTCAACATACATCAATTCCGAGCAAGGACTCCACACCAAGACCTTCATACCCAATATACCCCATAGGCTTTCCTTATCCCTAGGTCCAAGATACATAACCACTCAATTCTTGACCAATCATGGCCACTTCAGAACATACCTGTATAAAATGAACAAATGCCCTCACAACCCTGCAACTGTCCCGAAAAACCTCCGCAAACAGTCCTCACCTGATAATTCACAGGATCTCTATGGACTATAGATTGACAAGTCGAACTGAAACCCTGACGGAGTTACTACGTGAGCTCTGGCTGTCTTGGGATGAGTATGTGAGAAAGCATGGGGAGGAAGGGAGAGAGCACTATGAACTCAGAGTTGCCAAATTTAGTAAGAGGGATACATAAGATTATTATTATTATTATTATTATTATTATTATTATTATTATTATTATTATTAGTATAGAATGCAATACTGACAGGTGCTCTTGACTACCCTTATAATCTATTTCACCTTGCAGTGTAGCGCGGAGTTTTTTAAATGTAGATACTTCATTTTACTCTTGCATTTTTCTCCTTATAATGCACCTATCCATGTCATCCAATATGATTTCTTTGCTCACTTTTCGGTTTTTACCCGGTGTGGATAATTTGGTTTGGTTACTGTCGGCTACTTTCATTTCTCTTCTAACTTTTTTAATGAATGATTCCGATTTTCCAGTTGCTGTTGAAGCTCGTTTTGTTGCCTGACACAGTGGCAAATTTAATGAATTCCTGTTCTTCTCAGCATCAAAAAACTCAATTACCTTGGCAACAATACTTCTTCCTTCACTATGTACAACTTTATTCTTGCCTGTCTCCATCGATGTGAATTAAATATTTGATAATACTGTAGCTTAAGAACTTTTATACTGTATTTGCACGCACACAACACAACTCACAATCAGCTAGACTCAAATCGGCAATGTTGTGATCGTAGTTGTATTGTACTTGCAGGTCCACTCACAGTTTCTCAAACCTGCTATCAAAAGCATTAAAAGGTTGACTAGTTGCCTGCAATGCTAGCATAATGGAATCTTCCTAGCCGACAGTCGAGGCAAAAATGAATCCGTTATTGTGGTAATACTGGAGAGTGGTTCTTCTATTGGTCGCGATGCCCACACACACCCTCTCAGATACTTACGGGGGATTGGTGATTGAATGACATGGGGCGAGGGAGAGAGAAGAAGAAAGAGAGAGATTCCAGAAGTTGGCGTGTTTTATGGGGTTTTACTTGAAGTTGTCGAACTATACTTCTCCACATATGGTACTCAAATTCCACTTCAACACCGTTGAGATCACTGCCTTCCTCAAGTGTATCTTCCGCACTCTGCAAGAATAATCTTATTATTACTGTATACTACACTGTAAATCCCCCGTGATATGCCTCAGGCGAAACATGGTTGTAACCAATTTCTTGGAAAAAAAAAAACTGTAAGAATTTAACATATTTTAAGGGGAATATTTACATGCATAGACGTAACAAGACACATTTCAGCTTCACCCAGTAATCAGTCAGAATTAACAGTAACACGTGCATTTGTTTACATTAAGAGTGGTTTTGGATACGATATAACAAATTGGCTGTCCATATCAATATCTGAGTTTAAATCCCAGCAAGGCCAAGTTGAAATTTAAGAGAAACTAAGATGATGGAGCAATCTTTCCCATTTTCCTATTGATCACTCCACTATTTGTACATCATTGATACATGAGAAAGTGTCATCTGGCCTTATCCTGTGTCCCCTGGTACAGAAAAGGAACATTGTGTCTGGACAGCTGCTAGTACATGAGCTAAATGAAGTTTGAGAGGAATAAATACAAATGTTCATTAAATATAATGGTGTTCCTGTGAGCGACAGTAACAACTAAATTTGTTTCAGTTTGGAAGGTCATACTCTGTCGCAGAAATTATCATGGCTTCTTTCTGATCGGGAACATCTTCACTCTTGTTTTGAGAAGTATGCATACTTGTGTCAGGAGAAATATGGCGAAGCAACACTTATTTGTTTGAGAGCAGTGGAGCAAAATCAGCCATCCCTGCTTACAGAAATAGATCCCTGTTTGGTAAGTTTTCACCTTGAGAATTATGAAAATTACTATTAGAGAATATCATGCAGTGAATTTTGATTACCTAACCCTTAAATGTAAAAATTCCCTTCTCACTGCATACAGATTGACTTCAAAATTTTACTTTCCCATTATGTGACGGAAAAGAGAAAGTATAGTGATGCTGCAAAAGAATTTGCAGGTTGAGGACAGGCTGTGGGACAAATAAAGAAATTACAATCATATATCAAGAAATATGTGTTGCAAAGATGAAACATACTTTGTCATAATACTTAGTGTGTTCAGCAACAATTCAGTTCTTTCTTCATTTTATGAGTTTTGTTTCTGTTTATAGTTCATTTTCTGGCATTATTATTCAAAACACATACATAAATGAAATGATTTAATTTGCACCCAGATAAAAAAGGACACTTTCGTTTTCTGGACTGCATATAAAATACAGGTGTTATAATTCCAGAAAGTAAGATAGGTGTATGACTTTATTTATAAATTGTACAGTTTAAATACAGAGACTTCCTATGCAGACTGGTGCCAGGTAGAAATGTTCTGTTGGCTTAATGATGGTAGTATGAAGTGCCTGTCCTGAGGAAGCGAAGCAGTAAGGGGTGGAGTAATACTGGTCTGCATAGGGAAGCGTGCACAGATCTGTCCATACACCGGTGTAAAGCCAGTCACCACCCAACAGGAGATTTTGTTAGGTAGAGGTTGGAGTGGGACTGATCTGCATAGGAACTCTCTGTATACTGTAGGATGCAGTGGAAGGAATGATGAATGGAAGAAGAGTTCGGTGTAGAAAAAGATATCAGATGATAGATGATGTTAAAATATATGAATCATATACGGAGACTAAGAGGAAGGCTGAAAATAGGAAAGATTGGAGAATTCTGGGTTTGCAGTAAAAGACCTTCCCTTGGGCAGAATACTATGAATGAATGAAGTGTAAAAATGGTAACCTTAATGCGTTGAACATTAAAACGAGATGTGAGCACAGTATTTTTAAAGAGTACAGGATAGGTGTCAGAGGCTAGTTCATTTAGTTTTCTTTTGACATTATGAAAAATTGTAATGTTCAGTATTGTAAATATGAAGATGGTGTAGCAAGTCACACAACTGCAACACTTGTAGACTACAATCATCTTTTCTCCTGTCACGAACATATTACTATATTTGAAATAGACACCGAATTTTTCTCCACTTTTTGCAGTCACTTTCAATAAGGTGGGCTAAGGGGAATAATTGACAATATGTGAAGCCTGGGATAATAGACTTGTTGTTTGTGCACATCTGATTAATGTAGCATCTGTTTTATTTTAAGAAACTACATTCCCTATGTACAGTGCTCAAAGAAATTGTTGCATTTTTTATTACAAACTTATGAATAAATATGCAAATTTAGTTTTGTGTTCGAAAAAGAATTTTCCAATAAACTGATATGCAACAATTATTTTTAGTAAAAAAAAAAAAAAACAATAAATACAGTATATATATCTCACGCTTCATAAGTTTACAATAAAATAATATGCAACAATTTCTTTGAGCACTGTATTATTGTTCAAACCTCGGATGACAGATTTACTTTGATTGTCATTCAAAATATCTGATGTAACTTCTTCCATTTGATAAAAACAGAACAGTGAATGAAGTAACTTGTGACCTATGGACTCGTATGTAAACATCAGGTATTGTTTTCTGTTTCTCTGAATGATGTGATATCTATTTGTATAAACACAGAAGTTTGAGTTATCTTTAATGTTCATTTAAAATTAAAACTGTAAAAAAATGGGAATTTAGATCAAACTGGCAGGCAAATCAGGACATAATTATAAAACAGTATGTACAGTCACCCTAAGTGTGAGTTCTTTTAAAAATTTAATGGCGAAAGTCCATCAGATTACGAGCAACCTGAGATTATTCTGGATTTTTCTGGTATAGAATTTGATTTGCTAGCCCTTCATGTCATAAGACTTCAAAACATACTTTTTATGAAGGTTGTAATGCTTTTATTGTTTGTAATGGATAGTGTACTGTTATAAAAATGATATTTTGCTATATGAATGCATATGTTAAAGAGTACAGACTCATTGTTATATGTTTCTTTTTTCCCCTCAGTATCTTAGCACCTGGAACTTCAAAATACTCCATAAGACTCATCGAAGATGTTCATCATTCCCTGAAGCCCAGTATAATATTTGGCGAAATGGAAGAAGTAGAAACAATCATTTAAAGCTGTTGAAACAGACATCGGAAGGATCACAACAAGTGATGGACATTTCTGCAGATATAAGTATAGCGCCAACAGTTGAGAGCAATTGTATCAGTAGTAAGTTTGATGGAGGTGGTGATGTAACTCTAACAGATAGTTCTGTTCAAATAAAGACTGTATGTTCGCAAAATTCTAGTTGTCCAAAGTCTTCAACTGATGACAGCTCAGGGAAAAAAGATTTCAAGAGTTCGCAAGGAGAAAGTAAAGAAGCTGTTTTAACAGCAAGTATAACCGGCAGCTTAAGACCTTGGACTAGTTTACCAAATCTTATACATTCAAATTTTGGGAATGGATCTCAAGAAAGAAATGTTTGTGCAGATGAGAATGAATTGTCTTTGAGTTACAGCAGTGCACCAGAAAGGTCCTCTCGATTAGGCCAGTTAAGAAGTGGCAGTCAGACACTTCCTTCTTCACCAGCAAGATATTCTTTTGATTCTACCAAAACTTCGCACTCTAGTAATTTTTTTACACCAAAGTCATTTATAGCCAAAGACTCCAAAGATCCAGCTGAACATTCGATAGTGTCAAAATCTTCTGGATTGTCGCCAAGTGTCTTACAGATCGATTACTCAGTGGAAGTTCATTGTGAGACTCCACCTAGTGCAACTGAGCAAAGATCATTCTTTGTTCAGAAGTCTATTAAAGACTGCAGACCTACCCCACTTATTAAAAGTTCTTCAAAAGGTGCTGTGAGTAAGAAAACAACGAAACTGAAAGATGATAGTGGTACAAAATCGTCTCAGAAAAGGAATGTATCAAAATGTACTAATGCTGACATTAGTAGTGGTAGCTCTGATACTCTTAATCCTGAAACAAACAAGTCGAGTGATGAAAGTCAGCTGTCTGCTTTTAAGAGTAGGTCCGAACTTAACAAGCCATGTGTACGTCCTTCAGATTTGAAGCTCTCAGTTCTGTCCTGGAATGAAACTGATGGGTCGTGCACAGAGCCCCAGACTTCCACAGCTGTTGTCAGTGTGGAGAAGAAAGATAGAAAATCCAGGAAAAGGAAGACGATCATTGTTGGCTCTGCTCCTGAGTATGCAGGTGAATGGGTGACTGATGAGGCTGTGTGTCGTAGAAATGGACATTTTAAAATACACAAGAAAAGTTTCATTGAAAGTGGAGGTGGGAGTGTTCTTCCAATGGCCACCGGCTACTTTCCTCGTCCAGCACAGGGCCAAAGTCTAATGAGCTTCCTATCATCTGGCCAGTTCTCAAGACCTTCTGCTGAGTTGGATCGAGAAAATGCTCATTTCAGTATTTCTGAAGCCATGATTGCAGTTATCGAACAGGTTAGTGTAAACAGCATATGCTTGTATAATGAGATTATCCATATTTATACTTTGTTCCGTAATGTCTGACAGGAGATGTAAACATTGCTGGCAGAAGAGGAGAGAAGTATAATTATTGCTATTCAACCAATAGCAGAGGTCTCATTCCATGCTTGTCTTGAAGTTGAGTGAGGGTAGAATGCTTCAGACCGCCCAACTTCAAGACAAGCGTGGAATGCCTCTACCATTGGTTGATTTTTATTTTTATTTTATTGGGTTATTTTAGGACGCTGTATCAACATCTAGGTTATTTAGCGTCTGAATGATATGAAGGTGATAATGCTGGTGAAATGAGTCCGGGGTCCAGCACCGAAAGTTACCCAGCATTTGCTCGTATTGGATTGAGGGAAAACCCCGGAAAAAACCTCAACCAGGTAACTTGCTGTCCATACCTGTGGAGTAACGGTCAGCGCATCTGGCCGCGAAACCAGGTGGCCCGGGTTTGATTCCCGGTTGGGGCAAGTTACCTGGTTGAGGTTATTTCCGGGGCTTTTCCCTCAACCCAATATGAGCAAATGCTGGATAACTTTCGGTGCTGGACCCCGGATTCATTTCACCTTCATCTCATTCAGACGCTAAATAACCGAAGATGTTGATAAAGCGTCATAAAATAACCTACTTAAAAAAAAAAAAGTAACTTGCCCCAACCAGGATTCGAGCCCGGGCCACCTGGTTTCGCAGTCAGACGCGCTGACTGTCCATTGGTTGAATAGCAGTTATATTTCTCTCCTCCTCTATTGGCAATGTTTACTTCTGTCAGATATTATGGAATGAAGTATAGCCTTAAGTATGTTTTGAAACTTTCACAGTATTTGTAGTGCGAAATTTTTAGATTTTTGCACTATGTTGTAGATTCAGATACTGTTCTCCAACCAGGAGATCAACTGTGAAAGGAATGTGTTTACTATTGCGTCATCTATTGGAGCGAAGTAGATAGATAATATTATTGTTATAATGTCAGTTTAAAAACCATGCGCTCTCCTGCATATGTTATTTCCTGTATGGAGAGATTAAAAGATTAGGAGATTAACAGTGATCTAATTTTGTAACTAGGGTAGTGTAAATATGTGTGTACCAATGTTATTGTTTGTGCTGTGAGAGCTAGACAATAGAGATACGAGTACCCACGTGTGTGACCTTATGACATCTTATGACATCAATATTCATTCACAGCATTACCCCGCTTCGTCTCATTCCGCAAAGACTTTCTCGTTGTTGGAGTACAGTACATACATTATTTCAAAGCTATATAGCATCAAATCACAAAAATTTATCACCATGTATTTTGTTCCAATATTTAATTTTTCCACATCCAATTTGTTTACACAATAACTGCCTTTTTAGACGACCATTCTTAAAAGTAGATCTTTTAACTCTAGCTAGTGCAAAAACTTAACACTTTTATCATAAATAACTATTTTGTACTTCTTTCTCTCTTTATAAAAGTGATTATATTGATATGCATTTTATATTAAATCGATTTTAATAGCTGTCTATGATGGTACCTATACCTACATGGATGGATGCATTTATTCGTAGACTTACTTACTTACTTACTGGCTTTTAAGGAACCCGGAGGTTCATTGCCGCCCTCATGTAAGCCCGCCATTGGTCCCTATCCTGAGCAAAATTAATCCATTCTCTATCATCATATCCCACCTCCCTCAAATCCATTTTAATATTATCTTCCCATCTATGTCTCGGCCTCCCTAAAGGTATTTTTCCCTCTGGCCTCCCAACTAACACTCTATATGCATTTCTGGATTCGCCCATACGTGCTACATGCGCAGTCCATCTCAAATGTCTGGATTTAATGTTCCTAATTATGTCAGAAGAAGAATACAATGCGTGCAGTTCTGGGTTGTGTAACTTTTTATTCGTAGACATTCATTTAAATTTTATGAATAACAAGAGTAAGTACCTTGAACATATTTCTATCTGCTTTAAAACAGATAGGCTTCAGTGTTTGCTTATTTCTTGCTGCATTTTCAAGCATGGAAAGAATTTCATAATGTCCCTTTCAGATTTCTGCTGCCATTGTCTAGATTTCTTACTTAATTAAAATTCTGGTAAAAGCAGTTCCTTTAGTGGAGTTAATCCATTTCTTTAGTTTGTTTCTGAAAAGATTTTGGATTTAGGATTCAGGAAACAAAATATTTCAGAGGTAAAGTAGGTTCCTGTTTGGTTCTTCAGTCAAGAAATAGTTTTTAAATATCCATTCAGAAAATGTAGTATGAAGATAATTTAGTCGGATTTTATATATTTTCTAAATATTGTATTGGGTCGTCCATGGTGTTTCATTGACTGTTGTACTTGCTAATGAAATGAGGACTTGTCAGAGACGGGTTTTGATGAATTGGTCGTGTTTTTGTAATCAGGTGAAGTGTAATCGTCAGTTGTGTGCGTCAGAGGAAACAGGAGATGGTGATGAAAGTGACGAGGAAATTAACCACTTAAAACAACGTATTCGGATGCGGCGACGTCAACGTCAAGAAGAAAAGCAGCGCCATTTGCTTCCTTTGTCATTACTTAGTGATGGCAAAACAGATAGTAAGTACCCTGATAATGGTGTGTTAAATTGTTTTGTGCTACGAAAATATTTATCTTTGCTATATAAGTTCGTTCTCATACTGAATTATAGTGTCATTTAGAAGTTCCAGTTTAAAAGATTTGAACATAGTTCGTATACAGACATTTTCCTGTGATCATAAGCTATCTTGAATTTTTGTTAACACTGATATTTTTTTTTTTTACATAGCAACAACAACAGACCAAAGTGTAAGTCCTCTGTCATCTTCTCCTGGTACACCCTCAGAGAGCATTTCCACAGATGATGTTGATGATCTAGAAGTGGATGAGGTGAAAAATTTAGCTCAACTTAAAAATGCAGGTAAATAGTAGAAATAGTAGTGATACTCCATTGAACATTCTTTCTGCAGGATGTACCATATAAAATTTTACAAATAACAGGCTGGGTGTACAACACAAGCAGTACAATGCCATTTGATTCCATAGGCACCATCAAAGTAGTATGGCAGTATATAAAGATTGGGGGAAAAAACAAACACAGTCTCTGAGCCGAGAAAAATTTCATGCAATATCCATATGTTTTATCAGGTGAAATTTGTATCACGTGATACAGTATCATTAATTTATATCTTAATGAGGCAGGAGATTCCAGCATTAACTCCTGTTGTAGATAGGTAATCACAGCTTCTGCTGTTGACTCAAGTTGAGGCTTCATCTGCAGTAGGCAGACTACAGAAGGAGTGGAGTTATTTTTGCTCTCGATTTTTGACTTAAGGCTTCGGCTGCAATAATCAGCCTCTACAGAATCGGCAGGCTTGGTCTCCATTTCAGCAGTGGTTGTCTCATTTTCGCCTTTCTTCCCAGTAGGATCTGGAACAGGCCCTGTTCGATGCCAATGTAGCCGGCCAAGTGGGCCTCCTTAATAGCCTCAGTTGATTCTTGGTCGATTATCTGGATTAATTAGGTTAACTTATCTGCTTAAAAATACTTCAGGTTAATTGGACCTTGCATCATATCCATGTCACTGTATTCTGAACTTGTTTCATAATAGAATTTTTTGCCTCGTATATTATCTTTTAACTAGTTTAACATTCTCCATGAAGGTCAACTGTACAATCTGCATCATATTTCTTTGATGAGTGAATTTGCTGTAGAAGTGTTGGTCTTTTCTTCAGAATACTATAGGAGTCCCTGCAAGATACATTATTGATTATGGTTTTAACTGAAAACTGGTTCCTTTCGTCAGACCAAATTAATTGATCCATGAAAACACTCTTTCAGATGATGCATTGGTGCCACGTATTCCTAACACAAAACTTACAATCTTAATTATGTTCGTAAAACTAATGTCTTTCTTTGTCTTTCATAGTTCGTAATGTTTCAGTCCATCTCTCTGTAATTTTAACAGTACACTTCTTCCAATGTTCAATTTTTGCTCCATATATTATGTTCTTCATATGATTCACTTCACTGAATGGGTCATCTTCATCTATCACTTTTAAAATCTTAGTGTCAATTTTGGCAATAACTTGACATTTTTTAACTTCGGACCAAAAAAACTTTTGATTATCACTCTTAAGTTCTGAGGTATCAGTTATCGAATTGAATTTGTTATGGTGACATCTGATGGACACAGTATAGAATTATTAATCGGTGTTTTACGTGATTATGAAATAAAGTAAATATTTTAACAATAATTTAGGGAAACTGGATGCCATTTTTAAAAAATGGGACATTTGATATCCCGAGCATACTTTTCTCAGGACAGGGGACAAGAGGCTGAGAAAAGGGACAGTTCTGTTAAACACGGGACGTCTGGTCACACTATTCTAGGAGAACGTACCAGACTTGTCTGGATAAGGAAAGAGACATGAATGCTGAAGAAGACATAAAAGAACTGAGAAGTTGGATTAACTGTAATTTCGGAATACTGGGAATTAGGATTGGCGAGGTTCTATTGTAGTTTGTTTCTTGCTTAACCTCTCGTTTTAGTTATTTACAAGTAATAATTATGGCAAATTTTCATGATACTTTATCTTCCATCTTGAGATTTCATAATCATTAAATTCAGCAGAGGAATATGAAATATACGATGACTAAAGAAGATAAGATGTACTTTAATTCTAAGTTGTTAATACATGACTAACATATTATTATATTAGTTTTATGATACACTTTGTTCAAGTGTCTTCTTCAAGCATGTTACAACATAGAATCTCATATTTTTAATACAAGAGAAGTGCATTGATGTTGGAATTGAATGTAAAAGAACTTTGTTTATAAATGAATTGCTAAGAAAAAGCTACCCTTCCCTTATTTTGCATTCAACAGTTCAGTTCTGAAGATAAAGCTCATGACTTAAACTGGCTATGTCCTAACAGTCATTTGGCTGCCACTGTTGCCGATGATAGTGGAGATTGTAATATAACAGGAAGTAAAACATTGGTTATAAATCCAGCTTACAAAATTATTTCTAAAGCAAATGCAGTATTCTTTCATCACATTTCGTTAAAACTGAAGGTTATATTTTCATTGACTTTCAGGTTTATCTGTCTCAATGGCATCTCTTTATTCTGAAGCTGACTTATCAAAGCATCCACCACCCAGAACAGGTACCGATGTTGTAGTCACAGAGACGGTAGTATCAGCTGAAGGTGTAGCACTTTCATTGCTCCGTCAGTTTAGTGAGAAACATCTTCCCCGGGCTTCAGATTTGGAGTGGCTGGTTTCAGAGCAGGATGCACCTCAGCAGGTAAATTTCTGTGATGAATGTAGAAGTATGTATGGGAAAGGAAACAAATTCAACTGATATTTGTATAGTGTTATTTTTACAAGAGCATTAAAGCCAGACTTTTCATAACATAGATATAAAAAGAGAATTAAAGTCAGGCTTTTTATAACATAGATATAAAATATTTCAAAAAGAAAGATTCGTAAAAAAAGATAACATAGATATAAAATATGTCAAAAAGAAAGGTTCGTAAAAAAAGATAACATAGTTATAAAATGTCAAAAAGAAAAATTTGTAAAAAAAATAACAGATATAAAATATGTCAAAAAGAAAGATCCGTAAAAAAGATAAAACAGTCAAAATTATCAGCTATTTTTCACAAACGTCATAATTAATATATAACAGGATCATTCAGATAGTTTTTGATAGTTTAGTACCTCTAGGCTGGCTTGTAAGCTTCACTGTGACAGGCCACCGGACGTAATATGTGTTTTGTATACAAGATTTACCCCTTTGAGTTGCTCATCAAATCCGAAATTCGTGATTTCAAATTCAACAAAGAGATGTATTTTTAAGGCGTGGGGAGGAAATCCTTATAGTGGCTCCATTTGAGAGGAAAATAAATCTGAGAAATCCGATTTCTAGATTTGTAACATGTTGAAGAATCCTTTCCTATCACTCAGTGAAAGAATTCCAGGCAAAATTTAGTGGTCATGTATTGCTTGTGTCAAAATTCAATTCTGGAGCTAGCATAGTGCACCTGTATGATTACACTTGTGTTTGCTTCACCCTGTCTTAAATCCTGATAGATAGCTATAGACTCGACTTGATGAAAATGTAATGCAGTTCTGAAGATAGGAACTGTAGATAGATTATAGTCATGTTCCAGAATTTTGTTCAGCATCTTCATATAGTAAGCATATAAGACTCAATCTGATCTCTTGAAAGTTTGAACAGTTCTGACCACCATTTCTTGGTCCACTTATGGTTCTCTGTATATGAGCATCCTTCTTCTGGTGGGGGGTGGGGAAAGGAGATGCTAAATAACAGCATAAGCTAGTTATAAAGTATAAAGTTGGCAGCATATGCCTTACCATGCCAATAATGTATCCAGAGGACAAAGTTCACGTGAAGAATTTTTTTTGTCAGTAATCAAATGTCGTAAGGTTCTTTTATAAGACACAAACTTAGTGTGTAATAAGAAACTCAGCTTTGTCTTCCCCCCCTCCCCCACATGCTGTTGAAATTTTCTGTCCAAAATTACATTGCCTTGAATGAATTTGAATCTACAACATTTGGGTCCATAGCAAACACTAGACCATCAAGGACAACACACATGGCTGCATGTGTGTATGCATGTACATGTGCGTGTGTGGAAATAGCTTGTTAGTCATATGTAATTTTCAATGATTTTCCATTTTTTTTTTGCGATAGCTGCTGCCATTGCCAACAAGTTGGCCAGTTAGTCCAGATGAGGCTGAGGACTTGGATATGCGACAAGCAACACCGCTACGTGGTACAATTGAATGGGCTCCACCTCGTCCTCAGGTTATTTTCACGCTCCATCCTCCACCAGTGTAAGTATATAATTATACATCGTAATTGTTCAATTATTTAATTAAGATTAATAATTAATCTTACTGGAATGGTCTTAAACTGTTTTACCATTTGTTGTCCAGAAGATATCCATGTACGAGGGGTGTTCAAAACGTTCTTGCCCTCACCATGATCTGGACGTGCTAGAGATATGAAATTTTGCAGGTTTATAGGTGGATATCTTAGTAATATGCATAGGTCGAAGTGAAATGTAGTTAGAGCCAAGAGAATTGGAGGAGGCATCATGCTGGACAAAGTTAAAGTTAATATTGCAAAACAGGCAACATATTTGCAACCAAGACCTCTTCAAGTGATATATCTATACAATGGTTTTGCTTCAGTGAAGTCTCATTTTATAAACCTATGGATCAACAATTGGCTCTCATCTGACAAAGGAAAAATTTTACAGTCTGTTCAAAAGAAACCAAATGACCTGGAAATGTAGAAAAACTTGCCCAGACATGTTCAAACATTTTTAACCAGCCTCATGGTCTAGTGGTCAGAGCTTCTGGCTATAGTTCATGAGGTCCCGGGTTCGATTCCCAGTTAGAGCACAGGAATTTTTCCTTAAAGGGGATTATTCCTGTGTTCGTCCATGGTCTGGAATTTAGGTTAAGTTTAGATTTAAGACCTCTCCTGGCACCACATTATCATAATCATCCTATCACATCATCGGGGTAATGTAACTCCGCCTTCCAGGCGCCCCAACCTCAGAAGTGGGTTACAACTAAGCCACGGCCAGGAGAGAAGACCAGAAATGTCGAAAAGACAACCTGGTGGCATTGGATTAAAAAATAATACATCGCATTTTCTTTGTCTTTAACTATCTCCTCTACATTTTATTTATTTGTCATTATTTTATCAATGAGAATCTTGTTGCATAACTTTCTAGAGTACCAGCACAAATTGTCTCAAAATTTATACTTGCATGACTACAGAAAATCTATGATTAATATTTCTCTTCCTTTGTATTGAACCACATTATTAAGAGACTTGCTTTTCGTTTTGTAAATCTTGAAAGCAAGGAGTTACAAAATGTCTTCATCACAATATAATACAAATATCAATACAACAACATGACCAAATCGTTGTGCAAGTACACCTGTGGAGTAACGGTTAGCGCGTCTGGCTGCGAAACCAGGTGGCCTGAGTTCGATTCCTGGTCGGGCAAGTTGAGGTTTTTTCCGGGGTTTTCCCTCAACCCAACATGAGCAAATGCTGGGTAACTTTCGGTGTTGGACCCCGGACTCATTTCACTGGCATTATCACCTTCATCTCACCTTCAAACGCTAAATAACCTAAGATGTTGATAAAGTGTCGTAAAAAACCTACTAAAAAAGTTGTGCAAGTATCAAATATTGTATAAACGAAATGCTTACATACTCTGCTATAATAATGAATTTTTATGTTCCATAGATTTTATAATAAATTACTCGCTTATGAAACCATAGTACTTTTAATTTGTCTCAAATACTACCATTTTGTTCGCATTAGGTGTTGAAATCCTAGGACGAAGGTCAAATGATGTGTACTTTAGTTCTTTTGAAATTTTTTTCCAATGTTATAACACAACTACAGTATTATGATTAAATGTTTGTTTAATTACATACACTGAATTATTTCATCTAAATATTCATACAGAAGTTATATGTTTATTTTCTCAATGTATGTTTCAGTTTAATTTGTTATAATTAATTCTATCTTCATCTTTATTTTTTTTATTTTATGTTTAATTACCAAGAGTTAATGCTTGCTTATCCTAAGTAAAAGTATATTATTATGATGTACCTAAGTACATATGATATTTCCGTGCAGATATTCTGCGTCATCATATGATGAAAGATGAGTGGAACGGAGAAAAATTCTCTCCGGCACCGGGATTTGAACCTGGATTTTCAGCTGTACATGCAGAGGTGCACTCGTTATGAGTGACTAAGTGGCCGGGATCCACATGTGTGTGGACATGGTCGCACTGTCATATATCTATGATCCAGTGCATGAGGGTAGGCCACTAGAGGGAACCCAAGAGGTGGAACTTAAACTGAGAGGATTCGATCCGACATCAGGATGGGAATTCGGTGTGGCTTAGTGGATAGAGCATCAGCACGTAGAGCTGAAACCCTGGGTTCAAATCCCGGTGCCAGAAAGAATTTTTCTCCGTTCCACTCCTCTTTCACCTAAGTAAAAGTAATTTGGTATGGCCAGTTATAAGTAATTTAATTTAAATTCTACACTGAAACACACTTTGAAACTGAAGGGCTCTTAGCCATCTTCAGTTATTGCCACATTTGTAATCAAGTCATTAAATCTGAATTTTTTATTTCAGACGCAGAGTTTTGATGGTGAAACAGAATTACAGGTGTGCAGGCTGTGGAATGAAGGTAGCTCCAGAATATGCAAACAAATTTCGCTATTGTGAATATCTGGGTCGCTACTTTTGTACAGGCTGCCACACAAATCAGCTGGCTCTCATCCCAGGGAAGGTGCTCACCAAATGGGATTTCACACGGTTCGTGTATTCTCTGCTATGGACGTGTTTTTAAATTCATTATTAATTCAGCGAATTTACTGTGTAATATGATAATTTTATTATTATTATTGTTGTTATAATGACATATTTTCAAATATGTCTAGCCACTATGTAAATTATTAATTTTGAATTTCTTTTTTTTTTAGATATCCTGTATCCAGTTTCTCATACCGTTTACTGGACCAAATGTTGGGTGATCCATTGTTCACAATAGGGGATGTGAGCCCAGGTCTATATCGTAAAGCAAGACAATTGGAACGTACCAGGCAACTTCGTGTGCAGCTGTACTATTTAAAAGACTTCTTACTGACCTGCAGATTTGCTGAACAGTAAGAAATATTTTTTTAAATATGACTTGTGAGATGTGTGGAGTAAATAAATAAACAGGAGCACTGTAAACCACTTCTTATTTCATTTCTTAGCATTTTACTTACAGTACTTCTGTTTAAAGAATAATTAAATCACATTTGTGGCATTAATTACTTATTATAGAGAACGTATTGGACTACAGTTGCCATACATCCCATAAAATTGGGGATATTCCGAGTTTAAGTGCATAAAAACGTGTCACAGCTGAATGTTCGAAAAATACTTAAAATAATCTTATAATACTTTATTTTAAATAAATATTACAAGCTCTTTAATTTAATTGAAATCACTAGATTCCATGTTTCTTAGATGCTTGGCAGATGTACATCTGTTACTGGTATTGCATATTAGTTATTCTTACTCTGAGTTCATTACTTAATTTATATTATTTATTTTTACATTACTTCGTACATAATACAAATGTTAAAATAATGGTTGTCTTATGAATACCCAGTGCAGAGGAGCGAAATAGTTTATACCATTAAATTCTGTTAGAACAACTATAGATTGGTGTAGTGCAATGTGAGTTGTGTCGGTTGCTTCGACTTTTTTTGATGTGAATACGTCTTTAAAATCAGACTGACACATGGGGTACCAGGAAGGAAAGGGCGATGTAACATTTGCAGAGTGATTCATTCTGACACTATAACTTCTTGACTAATAACATGATTGAAATGAATGTGGTCTTGTTCAAGCTGGTATACAACTATGATGCGAGCAGGATCTTGAGTTGACACCGCGCATGCATGAGGCACAAGTGGGGGCCGTAGCGACTGCCAGCCATTTTGGGCATGCACGAAAATTTCCGGGAAGTATATCTCGCGACTCCGATGTGCTAGCACGCTGATTTTGGTACCAAACAAAAGATCTCTTCTAGATCTGTCAATTTAAGCCAGACATATTCATGTGAAACACACGGCCATGTCCCTGATACAGCCTCACGCCGATTTTTTTTAATTGGTTGTTTATCAGTGCTGTATCATCAGCAAGATAATCTAGTAATTGTGGAATTTGTGATAGGGAAACATTTGGAGAGATGAGTCCGAGAATTCACCATGGGATTATCTTGACATTCGTCTTACAGTTGGGGAAAATCTTAAAAAATCCCAAATAGGTAATTAGCCCAAGCGGGATTCGAACTCACGTCCGGCATAGACTTAGATACACATAATTTTCTGGACTTATACAAGAATCAGCATACAATGATTTTGTTAGCATAAAATTGAATCCATACAAAATAAGCAGAATTAGCAATCTGATAACAAGTAGTAACTTATAGTGTAACTTGTTCATCATTTAATTATTCACTGTGTGTTAAGCTTGGTTATGCATTCATAAAATGATTATTTATAACGAAATTTACTGTGTGTCCCACTTTTCTTTATTTGGTTTATGAGGCCCTAATTATGACTTATGCTGTATTTTGTTAGTTTGCAGGAAGCGCTTCATAAGGAACCTGTTTATATATTGACGGAGCTAGATGTTTATTCAATGCAGGATCTAGTCCAAGTAAAGAGTGGAGAGATGGTGACAAGACTGAGGGAACTTGTGAGTAACTGTTCCCAGCATGTGATAGACTGTCAGGTGGGTTATGTTTTTGTTACAGTTCTGTCATATAACTTATCATTGAAATAACATTTGAATCATAACTTACCTGAGAAACAAAATAAATCAGTGTAGATTAACTCAAACTACATTAGCCTGAATTATCAATTTTGAGAAAAAAAGCTATATATGACCCCACAATCGATTATTACAAACTACAGTAAAACCTCGCTATCCCGTGTAATACGCTTTTTTTTGTCCGGTCCCTGAACATTTCATATATAACGCCTTTATAAAATACCCCGTTTGTTGCGCTCAAGTCCCACATAATACACTGTTTTTGTGGAATATTTTCGATGTAATTTTCAGCAATGTACTGTAACAGCAATGAAACATCTTGGTCACTGAGCTCACTGGTACCATTAACCTGAAAAGTATAGGTATTCGACCCTTTACCTGCACATTTAAACCTTCATACTTCGTACCTTAGTATACTCCACCCTCATGTTACGCTCTCTTATTCAACTCCTTATCTGCGTAGTTAAAGCCTACATATGGTTACAATATCTCACCCTCTTGCTAACCCTCTCTCTCAAACAACATTCCTCACTCGGCCGTAATAAAATTCTGGAAATTTTTGGTGTGCAGTTTGTTGTCCTTTTGTGTATTGAACTGTCTGTGAATGTGATTACAATGAGTGTTAAACAAAAAGCCCTTTCTGTGTTGGAAAAATTGTAAATCTTACGAAAGTACGATGAGAACAGTACTCTTACTCAGAAACAACTCTCTGATGCATTAGGAATCCCATCATCGACATTAAGAATGATAATAAAAAATCGCGACCCAATCACTACAGCTGCAGTGTTGGGAGGATGTAATCGCAGAAACTGAAGTGTGGTAAACATGAGGACTTGGAGAACACGCACATGGCAAACAACAATAAATGGCTTTTTTTTTTTTCGAAAGAATTAAGTACAATACATATTGTAAATGTCTTTGACATACAGTACAGTAATTACATAATGGAGTAATACTGTATTACCTTTCATGAATCATGTATTTCAATAAAGAAAAATGCTAATAGATACTGTGTATAAGTCAAAATTAGCATACCCACCTAATACACGGTCCCGGTTAATACGCGTTTTACACCCGGTCCCTCGAACAGCGTCTTATCGGGGTTTTACTGTAAAATACAATCTAGACAATTTTACGGTAACGAAGTTGATGGTTGGAGCATGGGGCAACCATTTCAAAATGTTTTATAATTTCTGAACATCAATGGGATTAGATAAAGCACTCCTTCGATTGGTCATTATCGCTGTTAAGGGGTCTGTTTCAGTTTTGAGAAATCACCTTTATGGTTTAACAATTAATGTGTTTTATTTAAGATTGAAGATTATGATGTGTATAATTTAAAAATTGTAAACCTCATATTTTAGTTCGTAAACAAACGTTTATTGAATTTATTTTATAACACTTTGTCCTTGTGGCAACCCTTTAATCAAGGAAGTTTGTAGCAATAAACTCCTTCTGGTACATCCTGGCTTAAAGAAAACTGAAATGAAAATTGCTGTATGAAGGTTTGTATTAAAGTAAATTAATGTTCTCTAATTGTAGTTATGCCAGGCACGTGGATTTGTTTGTGAACTGTGCGCTTCACTGGAAGTGATATTTCCATGGCAGCTAGGCAGAGTGACTCGATGTACTAACTGTGGTGCCTGTTTTCACACTGCATGTTGGACTCCGTCCCCATGTCCACGATGCACGCGATTGAGTGCACGCAGGCAAAGTCGAGAAGCAGACGACACTGACATTCAACCTTTTTGACCATTGCTTATGTGTTAGTTGTATTGTTATTCACAAAACAGCTTTTGCAGTCAGTACGTTGTTAAAAGGTATGTCTTTGTATTAGGATCTCAATTTATTTTACACATTAAATGCTATTTATACTGTTAATAATAATGAATATCCATGGTTTGTGATTTATCTGTAGCATATGGTTACAGATACTACTGAGAAAGTCGTTCATGTAATGATACTCAATGGATAACCTGTTCGTTATTTTAAATTTCAATCATCTTCCGTCACTTTGTTTCATTTTCATTCGTATAACTCTACAAATAAGGCTGATTTTGGAAAAGAAAGCATAAAATAGTTTTCATATGATATGGTGCACAAATTGTGTATTAGAATGTGATGTCTGATGCATCCTGTCTTCCAGTTATACTTCTATAATAATATGTTTTATAAAATACAAGGAATAATTATGTTTAATGAAATTATAATGTAAAAAATTGGCCGCAGTAGTGGAGTTGAGGGTTTTGTTGTTTAACATTAGTATATGTTTAAAAACAGAATACATTAACGTTGTGTATGCCTGCAAAAACTTCCATTACTTATGGTTCTTAAGTCAGTGTTATTTTTAACATTAAAGCAAATTCTCTGTGTA
Source organism: Periplaneta americana (assembly GCF_040183065.1). Classification (NCBI taxonomy): domain Eukaryota; kingdom Metazoa; phylum Arthropoda; class Insecta; order Blattodea; family Blattidae; genus Periplaneta; species Periplaneta americana. Next base: position 156,624,578 of record NC_091119.1, read on the forward strand.
GTTTATATAAATCAGTTTGTGTAATCATTATAAAGCTGTCACGAAGGCTTCTGTAGTTCTTGTGTACTATAATACACTTTTATTGAAACTTCCATTATACAGAGCACTCAGCTTGGCTTTCAGCCAGGAACACGCACATCAGACATGCTTGCATGGCTGGCATAGACTGCTTTATTATCGATCCATAACCTCTCACGTATTTTTACTTACACAGGGTATAAAAAGTATGTTACAAGGCTCGGTGGAGGTAGATGGGTACCATGTGATCATATTTTGTTAATAAACCCATGTCCAGAAATGCTTTGTTTACGTCCTAGCTTCTCTGAAATGTGGAGGAGAATGTAGGCAGTACGGGTCACAAAAGCTAGGAAACAAGTAAAAAGACAATTGAAATACTGTAAGTAAACAGCATTTTTAATCAACTACAGAAGGTGTTCCAAATGGCTGCCGCCAACTTCGATACATTTTGTGCATCACCTGCTTATGTCATGTTGAACTCTTGGAAAGATTCCCGGCATGTCTCGGATGACTCCAGCTGCTACTTGAATTCGTGCCACAAGATCTTGTTGTGTCTCCATGGTAGTCTCGTACATCAGGGAGTTACATATCCCAGAAAAAGAAATCCAGTAGTATCAGGTCAGGTGAGCGAGAGGGCCAGGAAATTGAGCCTCCACGTCCAATCCATCTATTGCCAAAGGGTCATTCAAGTGGCCACGTACCTCATGATCAAAGTGTGCTGGAGATATGCCAGGAATCTTTCCAAGAATTCGACATAACATAACCAGACAATGCACAAAATGTATCGAAGTTGGTGGCGGGCATGTGGAGCACCTTCTGTAGTTGATTAAAATGCTATTTACTTGTAGTATTTCAATTGTCTTTTTTACTTGTTTCCTAACTTCTGTGATCCGTACTGCCTACGTCCTCCTCCACGCTAACACATAAACAAAACATTTCCGGACATGGGTTTATTAACAAAATATGATCATATGGTACCCATCTACCTATCTACAAGCCTTGTAACATATATTCTTTTACACCCTGTATAACTTCGATTAATAATAGTATGTACGCTACATTAGACTCCTACTAATCTGGCCTTCAATAATCCAGTCCCTTTCTAGTGTACTTTCTGTCGCTTCTACTGTAATAGTTTTCTGGGAAACTTGCACTGGTGCCATGTGCTATATCAATGGCTGAGAACCAGACTGTTCTAAGTCCAACTTTTTATAAAAAAGAAATCTGTATTTCATTATGTTCCAGTTCTTGTCTGCATATATGAATGGAACAAAATTGTAAATATTTCTCTCCATAAGGTTGCTATGAAGCTATTCCAAATTGTTTCATGAAGCTTTGAATGTCAGGAGCTTAAAATAGCTCTCCTGAAAAAAAAAAAAAAAAATAATAATAATAATAAAATGGATTTGGAACAGTCTGGTTCTGGGCCATCGATATTGTATTACTTATACATGCATATATGTGCCAGATACATGTGAAACGTTCTAGTTTTGATTTAGAAGTGCAGGCGGAGTGGTTGGCGCAGCTTATAACATTAATTTAACGACATTTTTAAGTACTCTCAGTAATCTGGCACTCTCGCTAATCTGGCACTTCTCTGTACAAGGAATGGCCGGATTAGCAAGAGTCTACTATATTATATTTTTACTTCATAATGAATATTAACCTGTGTTATAGGAGTCATTCTGAGTGGTGTCCATCTCCATTCACACATTGCCGACATCTTTTAATGAAATTGTTTATCACTATAGATACCTAGATTTTGCAAACCACAGATCCGTGAAATATTGTTTTTCAACTGATAAAAGCAAACATTTTATGTTTGAAGACCTTCCAGGTGAAAATATCAAGTTTAAACTCGCAACATTCTTTGTGTACACAAAATTTTTGTTTTTGGCACGAATTTATTGAAAATTAGTGTTTTTCATGGTTACAATGTATTATTTTTTTTTGCAAAATTTTAATTCGAAGTGCCGAAATTTTTATATTTATGTACAACATTTTGAATTCAGTGTTTAAACCTTATTTCAATATAGAATTTTCAATTCAGTATTCAAACAGGATTTCGATTTATATTTTAAAATATGAAGTAGAAATTGCCTGAATGTTTTGTGGTGCCTATTAGTTTATATTATTCACACATAGGATGTTACGCAAATTTCTGTACGCAACAAAACTGTAAGCATTGTGTAAATCTACAAAGAATTTCAAGATTTCCGTGATGTTGCAGACCTCTAGTCTTTGTAGGGTTGTACGGTATTTTACATAACGAGAGTCAAATGTTACATTTTTTAAATGTGAAATAACACCGAATTAATGTTTTCTTTTTCTTTTTGTGTGAAATAACATTGCAATTAAGCAAATTTTTATACCGAAATTTGAGATTTTTATTCACCTATTAATCATATGCAAATGTTTTATGTATTTTCGTAGTACTTGCGGTTTCTGTCCTTATAGGTCTAGTTTGTCTATAGTGTAAGGGTTATTCCAGTATACAGTAGAACCTCAATAATCTGTGGCAATGAAAGGGGTGAGCTGAACAGTTAATCGAAATATAGGATAATCCGTATCATAAAAGATTTTCGTAAATTTAGTGAATAATATTTACACTTTTGTAATTCCCTTCGTGGTGTTGTGTTTAATATGCTAGATAGTGGATCAGAAATTCACTTATTTAAGTCTGGTTGTCAACGACAGGTTTTTAAGGGGCAAGGAAACTCCTTGAATGGCTGTCTACTGAAAGATATGAATAATGGAGGTCTCGTGTTGTAGATTCACATACTTTATACACTTCAATCTCGTATTCTGATGCGAGATGAGCCACAGTTTCTTTTTTCCCAAACCACTCTATTATTTACACTTTTTTTTTTCGATACTTAACACAATAAGATTTCTTTTGACACCCGTAGAAAACATTTCATATAGAAGTTACACAATTCAAACAGTAGACCATACTATGTAAGGGAAAAGGCTTGTAATAACACTCTAGGAAAAAAAAAAAGGGATAATACAATGTACAATACTTCGTATATTTCTGCAGCAAAAGAAGAAAAAATTAGAGAAAGACAGATGGTTAATCCACCAGTCAGTTAATACGGTGACAGATAATCAGAGTTCTACTGTACTCTGTTTTTTAGAGTTTGAATAACAATTTCATCAAAAGACGTGAGGAATCTGTGATGCAGATACATCCGACTTTGAGCAACTCCTGTAAGACAGAGCAGTTAGTACTCATTAAGAAATATAAATTTCTTGTATGCTATTATTACTGAAAGTTACATAAGTGAAAATATATGGGACGTTATGGATCAATAATGACGTAGTTTAAGATGGCCATGCAAGCATGTCTGATATGCATGTTCTCTTCTAGGAGCATAGCTGAACACTCTGCTTATAGAAATAATGTATTTTGTGAAGCTACTAAAATATTATAAAGAAGAGCTTCATGTAAAAAGTAACCAGCACCGAATCAGAAACACAAGATTCCATATTTCTTATACTGACTTTTTCGTAATTCATTACTCTATACATAGCATAGTTCTTGTTCATGTTGGCATGTCATAGTTTCAGAAATATTTTATTCTGCATAAAGTAGAATATGAAGGAGGGTTATTAAGAATCTGTTGCAAAGGCTGTCCTGCTAATGGTTCATCTGAAACAGAATTGTAGTGGAGTAATATATTGAATATACACAGTATATTATTGCTATATCAAGATAATTTCTGTAATTAAAAACCTTCTGTAAACTAATTTCTTGTAAACACTCAGTTATGCATATATATTTTTAAAATATAGTTAAATGGGTTAATTGTAAGGTTATAAAAATTCTGTTCACATTGCATAGCTGATTATTATTAGAGATGGCAGAATTTAGCAACTTAAAATAAAAAAAAAAATAGCACTTAAAAAATCAAATTTAGCATTTTATGACAGAATTTAGCATTTTTTTTTAGGAGAACATTTTTAATGGAAAGTGTTGTGGCAGAAATTCAATGTCATCAATGTGGTAAAAGGTGCATTTTATAAATTTTCCAGTTAAAATATTTGAAAATAATAAATAAGTGAAGGAACATATAAAATTACAGTGAAATTGTGAATATTAAGAAACATGCTAAAAGATATGTCATTTCATCCCGACCCATCTTGTTATTCAATCACAATCATCCACTGTAACATACTTCTTTGTGGACCTAAAGAGATCGCATAGGCAGCCAATATTCTACCACCAGCACCAGACAATTAGTTGAAAACTCGAGATAATGGTGCAGATAACAGATACAGGATATCAGGTAGGTCACATTCCTAAGCTATTCATAGTGTGAAAGCTAACATGGAAGAAGAATGTTCAAACTATTTAAAAAAAAATGTAAGAACCTGTATATAAGTGGACATTTAGATAAAATTTTATTTTTTACGAAAACACAAAAAATCTCATAAAATGTAATTTCACCCTTATTTTGTAGAAACGCATTTCACATTTTGTACTCATTTTCGCATTTTATCGAGGATTAAAAAACTACAATAATATGCTTAACAGGCTTTTAAACATAAAGTTTAGTTTTTTGACTGCATTTGGACACATTTCGCATTTATCGTGATTGCGAAAATCTACCATCTCTACTTATTATCCACTTGTACTCGAACATAATGTTATAAATATAATCTATTTGAAATTCGTCAAAACGATCTATGTAGCCATAATTAATATATTATCAATAATAGATTTCTAATAGGTTTTTTGTTTGTAGTAATGTTCCAGTCTTGTATTTGACATAAATATTAAGTAATAATAATAATATATAATTGTGTTTTGTCTTACAATTACTCATGCAGCTCAATGGCGTTGTTAATACAATATAATAAACTTGGTATGAGCAACCCGTCCTTATGAATTGTAGTACAGAGAGACCCAGCAAATTTTCCTGGTGTTTTTTGTTGGTCTCAGCAGCAGATCCCCTCCACTAACGCCACTGCCGGAGCCCACCGCAGGTTGGCAGGCTGATCACTCCATGTGTTAGCTGTGCAGTGAGTCAGCTAAAAATAAGTTCAGTTTATTCTCTTATATTTTGTTGTGTTTTGCAATGGTTAAATTACATATTCAGTGGGTAAGCATGTACATATTCTGAAAACGTACATATGAAAAAATAAATATGTATGTGGCAGAGTAAGGGTAAACTTTAGACGTTAATTTCATTGCCATCTAATTTCCATGTAGAAAAACAATACTAAATTTAGTGAATAGGTTTACTGAAACAGGTTCTATGAATAACTGGAAAAGCCAATGACATTCTCATGTACTTACCAAAGAAAAACTGAAGTAGGAGCTGATTTGGGATGTAGTCCTAGAATAATAGCTAAATTATGTATCACACATTATGGGAAATATTTTCAGTAACTACTATGTACCAGAACAATGGAAGGAGTCCATAATCGTACCTATTTTTAAGAAAGGGGACAAGACTAACTGTAGTAATTTTCGAGGAATATCACTTTTGTTGACGTCGTACAAAATTTTATCCAATATTCTTTTGAGAAGATTAACTCCATATGTAGATGAAATTATTGGGGATCATCAGTGTGGTTTTAGGCGTAATAGATCAACTACTGACCAGATATTTTGTATTCGACAGATAATGGAGAAAAAATGGGAGTATAAGGGTACAGTACATCAGTTATTCATAGATTTCAAAAAGGCATATGACTCGGTTAAGAGAGAAGTTTTATATGATATTCTTATTGAATTTGGTATTCCCAAGAAACTAGTTCGATTAATTAAAATGTGTCTCAGTAAAACATACAGCAGAGTTCGTATAGGTCAGTTTCTGTCAGATGCTTTTCCAATTCACTGTGGGCTAAAGCAAGGAGATGCACTATCACCTTTACTTTTTAACGTTGCTCTAGAATATGCCATTAGGAAAGTTCAGGATAACAGAGAGGGTTTGGAATTGAATGGGGTTACATCAGCTGCTTGTCTGTGCGGATGACGTGAATATGTTAGGAGAAAATCCACAAACGATTAGGGAAAATACGGGAATTTTACTGGAAGCAAGTAAAGAGATAGGTTTGGAAGTAAATCCCGAAAAGACAAAATATATGATTATATCTCGTGACCAGAATATTGTACGAAATGGAAATTTATTTTTTGAAGAGGTGGAGAAGTTCAAATATCTTGGAGCAACAGTAACAAATATAAATGATACTCGGGAGGAAATTAAACACAGAATAAATATGGGAAATGCCTGTTATTATTCGGTTGAAAAGCTTTTATCATCCAGTCTGCTGTCAAAAAATCTGAAAGTTAGAATTTATAAAACAGTTATATTACCGGTTGTTCTTTATGGTTGTGAAACTTGGACTCTCACTTTGAGAGAGGAACATAGGTTAAGGATGTTTGAGAATAAGGTGCTTAGGAAAATATTTGGGGCTAAGAGGGATGATGTTACAGGAGAATGGAGAAAGTTACACAACACAGAACTGCACGCATTGTATTCTTCACCTGACATAGTTAGGAACATTAAATCCAGACGTTTGAGATGGGCAGGGCATGTAGCACGTATGGGCGAATCCAGAAATGCATATAGAGTGTTAGTTGGGAGGCCGGAGGGAAAAAGACCTTTAGGGAGGCCGAGACGTAGATGGGAAGATAATATTAAAATGGATTTGAGGGAGGTGGGATATGATGATAGAGAATGGATTAATCTTGCTCAGGATAGGGACCAATGGCGGGCTTATGTGAGGGCGGCAATGAACCTCCGGGTTCCTTAAAAGCCAGTAAGTAAGTAAGTACTATGTGGAGGGTGAGTAGGCCTACCAAACGTTATTAATGTAACACAATAAGTGAGTTTTAATCTGTGGAAGCGCCATGAGTTCATGGATGCAAACAGTGGCAGTAGTGTGAGGGACCCTGCCATTAATGAGCTTACAGGAATGCTGGAAACATTTGCGGACACTAATTGTGATAACAACGTTCAATACTAGAAATAGCAGATTGGTTTCTTCTGCCGAATTTTTATGAATGTGTACTAACGTATAATCTTTAGTAATTTTGAAGTTTAGTGTAGAGTAATAAATTATAATTCTGAGGGTAAAAACGCATTGAATCTTCTTGATACTAAAGCCAGGCATTCTCTTTTTTATTATTATTAAACTTAGCCTTGCCACTGCTATCAGTTGTTAGCTATAATTGATTTTATACATCCATTAGATCTCTGTGAACAACATACAGTATTGTCTCAATATAATGGACTTCAGTTTAGTGTACTTTTCAATTTTACGTACATATTTTAAATCCCCTACAAAAATCCCATACATTATAATGCAAAGAAATTTCGTGTTTACATTAATTTACTTGTGATCAGTTCATTATTGGATACGAACATTTTTGAAGTAGATATTTTTTAACTTCTGCAACTTTATTTCATCTATTGTTAGTTGCAGAATTTGTGTATCGTATGTAGACCAATCTGTTGTTGTTGTTATTATTATTATTACTATTATTATTATTATTATTATTATTATTATTATTATTATTATTATTATTATTATTATTATTATTATTATTATTATTATTATTATTTTAAACATGATAGCTGGGAACTTAAGATTGTATGTAAAGTGCAGCATCTTACGATTATCTGTGCCCTACATTGTTCCTAGCAGGAATGATTGATTTTCAATTAGCCTTGAGTGAACCGTACCATGTGTATAATTGTTGTAGATTTAACATATTTTTTAACCTAAGTAATTTCTTTATGTTGTAATTTTTAAAACTGAGCAATATGTACATTATTTACACTTTTGTATAGGCATAGTGAATTTCTTTAGTTTGTTGAATCTTACATGGATTGTAAATACAGCTGCAGTATATAAGATATGTTGTGGAATAGCTCTGCATTATCTGATGTAGAATCAGAACAGCTTTGTTTGGATAAAACTTCCTTTTTTCGTTATAACGTACTTTTCAAAATAAAGTATAAATATTATTTTATGATGTACCTTATACTGAGATTTCACTGTATTGTCGTATGAAGAGAGTAAGAAAATAAGAAAAACATCGTATTGTCGTGAATTTTAACTATTAAAAATATGTATGTATGTGCACGTATGTGTGTGTGTGTGTACGTGTATGTTAGAATTTTCTCTGAATTGAAAATTGATAATGTCAAAACACTGTGTATTGTGCCTTGTATGGTAAGAACTTAACTTACAGTACTATTAAGTGAACATAAGTTATGCAGCTACTTTGAGGCTGTCACATCTTTGTATGTGTGTGCATGTGTATTCCATATTGGTATTTTTATGTAATATTTTACACATTCGATAAAATTGAAAAGGTAGGTAATTTATATACCTACACTCATATTTAAATTTAATATAATAGGGATATTCAAAGCATGTATCAGAAGTCATTGACATACAGGATATATGAATGAGACAGTCTACTAAAGCACTCGAGGAAGAGGGGGAAAAAGAAGCCAAAGAATTCTAATATCTTGCAAAGCATTTTAGACTAGTGCCAAGAATCTATGTTATCTCTGGACCATTAAGTAGTTTGATCACTATAAATGGCTGTTTCATTAAAGAAATTTGATTTTTTTTTCGAAGATATTTCATCCTATGGTGTTATTATTGATGATGACTTTCGACTCGTATGGACTGTCACACAAGAACTGTTACAAGCTCTTCTGGTGTTGGAAGAGAGCTCCATTTCTAGACAAAGTATACCAGTCAAAAAAGGGACTGAAAGGTATTATTGATGTCCACCTCCCCCCGAAAAACCAAACAAAACAGTACTAATTGTAATATAAATATGCAAGTATAACTGTCATCCAAGTGTATAAGAATACTTGGAAATGTAGCAGTCTACTACATTCCTAAGAGTTGCATTGAACTTTAGGAGATTTCATGATCTAGTATTCCTTTGGAAGAAATGTTTGTTGGGATGTAGACAAGGTTTTACTCTTAATTAATAAAATTAGTGTGGGGGTGCTGAATTAAAGGAGTTAATAAACATGAATATGGAGGTTGGTTGCAGTTGAAATATTTTAGCACTTTCACTCAATAGTGATGAGATAGTAACTGTGATACACTTTGTAGCTCGACTTAATTGAGTGAGAGAGAGAATCTGTTTAAGAGGCACTTCAATTATGCCCTTTATTTGATTTGTTCTACTTCATGTATTGAGACAATTTCCGCACATTCGTATTTAGAAGTATTTATTGTGGATTATTTTTGCCTATATATTTCGTATATTTAATTAATATATGTATTAATTATAAATGTAAGATAGTGTGTACATATTTCAAGAATAACAAATTACTTACGCCTAGTATAATAGTACTCAAAAAATTATGTGCACTATTTTATAGATAAAAATTCTTAATAGATGTAGATAAATTAACAAGCAGAATACGAACACTTTCGATCCTATAAAAATTTCCCTTTTATTTTTGGTACTGGTGTGATAAGATATGTGTACAGTGTATGTCCATGTGTAAAGAGTAAAAAATATTATGTAAAAATTTTAAAGAACTGATGCATTTAATCGTAGAATTTGCATTATATTCATGTTATTTATTAGTTCGAAAGAGGTAGTTTACGAAAATACAAGTTTAACATAACATTTCTTGTAAGGCTGCACATGTTTCTGATAACAGGAACATATTTTCATATGCTTAACATCTTTTAATATTACTTAAATATTTTCTTTGTTGCTAGCTATAGGCTTGAGATAATTATATCAGTGTTAAAGCTTCTGTTCTTTCTTTTCTCCTTGTAATGTTTCACTCTCTTTCAATATATTTTACATTATTTTCTGCGTTATATAAATTCTTTGAAATTTTACGTTGTTCTGTTCCAGATTTTAGAAATTCTCTAAAGAGAAATTGAGATTAATGAATTTTGTCTCTTAACTGACTCAGATTTCAGAACTATTCTAATGATAAATTGATATTCATGGATTTTGTCTCCTACAACTTTCATTCAAGTATATTTTCTGTATTGAAGCAAATACAAGACATGAAATTTGGGACAGGGTTTTTATGACATATAAGGAAATCAATTAGTTTCACACAATTATAATTGCAAACCTGTTCTCCAAAAATACCAATAGACTGATCAAGTTTCGAGTTTCCAACATTTGCATTAAAATCCCTCAATAGATAATATAATCACTTTGACTGATTTTGTTTTGTTGAAAATTTGTTGTAATTTATTGTAAAATTTTTTACGTTCATCTTCATATCCTTCCACAAGTGAATAAAGTTGGATAGTTTAAAGCGTATTTGAATGATATGTTCAAGTCCAGAATTCATAATCATATAAATTGGATTTAAAAGTTTATGTAACATTATCATGAGTCTTGCTTTTGCTCTTATTTCAGATAATACATCAGAATAAAATCACAGTCTACTATATACAGTCACGAAGCTTGAGTTTTGAGGGTGCTAGAAACAATAGACTGTGACGATTCTATTTTGCATTGCCTGTAATGAGGCGATATTAGCGATCCTAGTGGTGAGCAACTATCTAATGTTGCATATTTACTTTTTATTGAGCTTCGCGACTGTATATACTAGACTGTGGTAAAATTGTATGTAATTTCGTATCTTCTTTGTTCCGTGCAGTTTCTTTTTCGTTTATGAAATGACTTGTATAGATATTCCTTTCTTTGATAGTATATCATCTAATTGTTCCTCTTTATGGGCAATCCCCTGTACATTCTGTGTAGCAAATTTTATATTTTTCTTTTTCCATTCATTAACCATATTCGTGTGCGAATCATCTTTAAGATGGTATAACCGGGTTTTTCCTTTATCAGGCTTAAAAACAATAAAATTTCCCATCAACTAGTTGCTGGCAAGAACAATTATACTGCTGTGACTTGGTCCCCAGAGCCTCGTTTATGAAAACAGGTTACACCACGTGAAGGTGAGGATGGAAATTAAGTAGGGGAGATTATGAAATGCACACTGGTCCGTGTAACCTCACATAAACAATTACAATACCAAATGATACGATATTAAACATCTTCCTTGAAAACGTTTAGTTCCACTTAAAAAGAAAGTTTACATTGTTTGCCATGAGCAAACTTACCGGTGACTTTCTGGTTGAAATTGAAGATTTTCATGATTAAGTCTCTTTCCACTAAAACCAATTTTTAATGTCTAAGGCATCTCTTGTCCCATGGTAGTTGTTTAATGTGCACTATGTTTAGAGGTGGAGTGAGTCTCTTAAAATTTCAATTTCCGATTTTTTCCTGTGGAATGCAAACTAAAGGGTTTTAACTTGAAACTAGACACTGAATTCATGTTGAAAATGCATTAGTGGAGCCACTGTCGAGTTAAGTACACAGCACTAGCAACAACCACACTGTTCTCTTGTCATGGCTGCAAAGGTTGCAAGCTGGCTGCTACCAGAATTAGCAATACGGAGTATAATGGATTCAATTCTGAAAAAAAATAGGCTAGATGCATACACACAAGAAATAAATGGGAATTCAGATCATTTGCTCAGGGACTTAATGGAAACGAGTTGTCTCTCTTTGGTGGAAAACCTTAAATGGATTACATCACATATTCATTATATATGAGGTCTCGCCTACCTCATTGAATATTACACGACTACTATGAAGTAGCCAATGTGTAATATCATCATTTAATTCGAGTAAAATTTGTTCCGGCACCGGGAATCGAACCCGGGACCTCTCAGCTCTGCGTGCTGAGAGCTCTTTCCAACTGAGCTATGCCGGGACATGATCCACGGTGCCGGCCGAACTCTTCTCGTAAGTTTTCTGGCCTTACTACCTGCACTTTAGACAATGTAAGTGATACATGCAGGAGCGCATATTTAAATGACTTTATGCTCGACCATGCCGAAATGTAGTAATTATACACCTGGTAGCAGTCCTTTAATGCATGTCATTAAAGTACAGGTGTTCAGCCAATGACAAGTCAGCTTTGTACCGTTATAAAACCGCAAGTATCGATTATTCTCGGATATGCAATCGAAAGAGAATTAGCGAAAAGTCACGGAGGCTGGAAATCCAATACTGTCGCAGAAGGTTATGTTCTGTTATTATAATAATTAGCGTTAATTGTAAATAATATTCAAATAAATTCAATTTGTCATCTCGTTTTTCAATGTCGAATTCAATAATCAAGGTTATACCAAGTTTAACGGGATTACACAAGGTCAATGACATTATTGTTCCTCGGAAAAAATCAATACTTTCGCGTCTGCGCACATCTCACAATTCACGGCCTAGAACAAGGTCACTTCCGATCTTGTCAGATACAAATAAAGTGTATACATCTGAATAATTTCAAGTTAGAAATATGGTCGTATGAAACTTGCCTATAATGGTAATTAAGACGCTCGTATGAATATTATGAAACTCGCTTGCGCTTGTTTAAAAAATATCCATACTTGCGTCTTAATTACTATCATTATAGGCTCGTTGCATAATGTACTATTATGGCCATATTGAACTTCAGTTTGTGACAACTGCTAACAGTTAATACATCACATATTCATTATATATGAGGTTTCGCCTACCTCATTGAATATTACACGACTACTATGAAGTAGCCAATGTGTATTATCATCATTTAATTCGAGAAAAATTCGTTCTGGCACCGGAAATCGAACCCGGGACCTCTCAGCTCTGCATAGCTCAGTTGGAAAGAGCACTCAGCGCGCAGAGCTGAGAGGTCCCGGGTTCGATTCCCGGTGCCAGAACGAATTTTTCTCGAATTAAATTAAATGGATGACTGCTTAGATATTAATTGAAATACAATAATTCAGTCTTGGTTCATTTAAAACATAATACAATAAAGCTGGTTGTAAAAGCGGTGGTTGCGCAAACCTGAAGCCAGGCCAGAAACTGCACTGTATATGATATTGAAAACTGCTAGAAAGTATATTATATGAAATTTTATAGATAATTGCACTTTTCATAGCTGTTTCCATATAAAAAAATTGATAAATCAATGTAGAACCGAAAAAATTATTTTAAAATGTCCAAAATGGCTTTTTTCTGCTTCGAAGCGTTTTGACACTGTCGAGACATTGAACAGGTTTGGAGAGATGACAGCACATTCTCTTTCGGTTCCTTGCTGCATTGCAACTAAATTTGCCAGCTTTTTGCCGTGCACATGATAATCTTAAAGAAAGATTGCAATGGGGTCAGATCAGGAGATCGAGGTGAAAACTCAACACTGCCCTTCTTCTATCCATCTCTCAATGAAAGTTACATTGAGATAAGTTCTGATATCTGTATGATAATGAGGAGTCCCATTCTGACAAAAAAAATCTAGTTCATCAACATACAACATATGAATGTGTGGAATGATTTCCTCCAGAATGTGTAGGTAGACAGTGCCAGTAACGGCGTTATCAAAGAAGAATGATACGGCCAAACCTCTGGATAAAATTTCACACCATACAGTGTGAACTGGCAAATTCAACTTTTTTTTTTTTTTCAATGTTGTGTCAGTTATTGGCCGCTCTGTAGGTACAAGCACAGTCTACTATATACAGTCACGAAGCTTGAGTTTTGAGGGTGCTAGAAACAATAGACTGTGACAGTTCTATTTTGCATTGCCTGTAATGAGGTGATATTAGCGATCCTAGTGGTGAGCAACTATCTAATGTTTGCATATTTACTACGCATTGAGCTTTGCGACTGTATATACTAGACTGTGGTACAAGTATGATGGTTTATGGTTCCATTTAGCTTAAAGGTAGCATTTTCATTTTTAATTAGGTACCATTGGCAAAATTTAACCCTTCGATCAGGGTCATCCTAATTTAGAGCATGCAGTAATCGTGGAATGTAGCTCCTCCATTTTTGCTGTTTAAAATGTTATGCACACTTGACTTCGGATAGATTTTCAAGGGCAGTTTGTCAAATTTCTGTGGATTAAGCTGTAAGAATTTAAAGATCTGTTGTGTTCTCTGGATCAGTAGCTGAACACTGTCTGCACATAGTTTGCTTACATTTTGTGCTGTACCATCAGCTACAAACTTATTACATATAAGCATGATTGTGGCCTTATACGTGGATTTGTGTTGTATTCAGCCTGAAAACATCTCTGAAATTCATTAAATGTTTTCCGTCTTCCAATATGTTGGCATTTGTTCAAATGTTGATCCTGGGTTAGCTATTGTTGCTTGCTACTTTTCACCTCAAAAAAATTGGTATTTAGTTATTTAGTATCAAAAACTGTGTGTGTGTATGTGTATATATATATATATATATATATATATATATATATATATATATAACGGAGGATAGGTGTGCGCAGTCTGGTAAGAGTGCTCTCGTGAATTTTTCATAGCGAAATTTGCTTGCATTAGTCCATTGAGTATGGATTATTGACAAGGGTGAGACATACCTTGGTCGAGCCCCAGAAGTATCTCTATTTAGAAAGGTGTGAAAACGTTTTGTTTGAAATCACATGTAATTTTTTCAAAAGAAAACTTGAGCTTTCTACAGAGTTATAAGTCAGTTAGAAGGAACATGTTGACATTAAAATGAAGTCCTATTTGTAGCAATGAAGTGGCATGAACCAATATTCTGTGACTGTATTGTGCTACTCCTTAGTAACACGTTCTTAAACTGACTCGATGTTGGCTAAGAGTGTGCACAGAATGAGTGGGTAAGAATGTGCAAGTTATGATCAAGTTAGAAGGACTTGGAGCATTTCCTTATATCCGACTATTGTTCTTAACCTCCTTTTTTTTGTGATCATTGTCTATTATTTCTCGTTTCTACAGTTGTAGTTAAATTATTACTAAATCTCATAAATGTGGGCATTGTGCTCTAGAATGGTGTAAAAGACTCAGTTATAAGTGTATTAAAAATCCCTGAATATTTCTATGTCTGCTTCAAAAGTCTTCTCATACAAAACAAATTGTTTTTACGTGAATTCAAATGTTTCATTGATTCTGGTTCACATTAACACTTTGTTTAAAAAAACTAAAAATTGTTTAACAACACATTAAAAGTGTTAAAATTTTCAAAAAAGGTTGTGTACCTTAGACAGACGGCCTGTTTCGAAGCTGATTCTGCGTCATCTTCAGTGTCCTACGAACTAATTCGTAGGACACTGAAGATGACGCAAAACCAGCATCGAAACGGGCCGTCTGTCTGGTACATAACCTTCTTCTTCTTCTTCAGTCCCTTCTGCTGCTAAGCGTCGGGTTTGCCTCTCTCTGTCCATTTTTCCCGGTCTCTACACACTCTCTTCATCTCTACCATTGTTTTTCCTTTCTGTTGGCCAATTCTTAGGTACATAACCTTTTTAAAAATTTTAACACTTTTAACGTGTCATTAAACAATTTTAAGTTTTTTTCAAATCTTTCTTTTATACTTAATCATTGCAAACTCTTTATGCTTACTCTTAACTGCCTGTGTGGCTAAGAGTGTGCATTTGCCTCCTTTAAAAAAAAATACAAATTTGACTTTTTATTATCTTCTAAAGTCCATCTTATGACTTTATAATCCGTATAATACTGTCATTCATTAAACAATTTTTCAGTATTTCATCTATAATATAATAGATTCCACAGACAATAATACACTAGGTATGCACACTTACCCTCCTTTACCTTATATATATATTTTTTTTTTTCTGAAGACACTGTACTTACAAGATATATGTTAGAGAAGAGCTATCATATCTTGTAGTCTTGTTACTAGTTTCGTTTTCCACGTGAATCAAATGATTCAGTTTAAATTTTAATGTTCCTTATATTTGTACTGTGGCTGCTGTTACTACTCGTGCCTACTTATAGGCTGAAAGTTAGGTATTATCTTTTGATGCCATTGATGCCTACTTCATAGTTCACTCTCTTCTCTATGTAATATAAAAATGTTCACAAGCAGTATAGTGAGAAAATGTATTACTGTGATAATTTTAAGCTCTGTAATTTCACTCTAGGAAGTACAGTTTGTCTTGTGCTGCTCTATACTCTCATCACTGAAATAAGACAATAGTAGGGTCTTTATGCATGCACAGGGTTGCTTAAAATCCCTAAGAGTGTCTGTTTACAAAATATAAACGTCACATGTTTCGAGAATATAAAATTCACTACCTCTATGGCAACTAATGGTATAGTGTAAATTAAATTTTCTTATAAGATAATAAAAGCTACCTATATATTTTTCTGTTATAAAACAAATGGAGATGCCCAAACATTCAGTCTTTGAATTTTGTGAAGCTCAGTTTCCACGAAAAATGTTGAAATAAAGTTCATATTTGTACATAATGGATATGTAAGCTACTGTTTGAATTCATGACATTTGGTTACTAAATTGCACTGAAGTAAAGTTTTGCCACAAAGTTAAATTTTTTAGTTTGATATTTTGACTTTTATTCTACTTTAACCACCACACACCCGACAACAATGTGACTTTATTTTTAACAATTCACCCGACAACAATGAGTATTTCACGTAACACAGCAACATAATAGTCATTATTGCATCCACACGACGACAATGACAATACACGACGTTAATTATTGAGAAGAACAATAATGTACTCCTAATTCAAATTAATGTTCACAATGCACTATGTGCAGAACAAAACTGTCAGTTCTCAGTTCACAGTTTGCTTGCCTTGGCTAGTTCTTCTAGCTCACTGTTCAAGTTCACTGCACGTCGAACCCCGGTCTCCCAGATGCAGTTCACTGCACATCGAACCCGAGTCTTCCAGATGTGGCTCACTGCACGTCGGACCCTAGTTTCCCAGATGCGGTTCACTGCACGTCGAACCCTGGTCTCCCAGATGTAGTTTACTGCACATCGAACCCTGGTCTCCCAGATGCGGTTTACTGCACATCGAACTCCGGTCTCCCAGATGCGGTTCACTACACGTCGAACCCCGGTCTCCCAGATGCGGTTCACTGCACGTCACTGCTCTCGAAGGCTGGCCTCCTTGCTCGCTCAAAGACTCACTTGTAGACTTGAAGACTCAAGACAAGACTGACTTTCGTCGGCAACTCACGGTGTTATTTATTTACCACGAACATCTAGAATGTTCTGCATCGCGAAGCTTCTGTACCTCCACAACAAACCGCTTCCTCCCAGTCACAGTAGCTTTTCTCCCCCGTTGCTCCATACTACAGCTAGCATCAGGGGTTGATGTTTCCTCGCACCTCCTTCTTGCTAGATGCGCGCGCAACTCCCTGACGCAACAAAACATTCCAGAATGGCACCACAATATTAAGCTACAAAACCTAAATTGTATGAGACTACAAAACTATAAGAACCCGTGCTTGTCGGAATTGCAAGTGGGCATGGATGAGGCTACAGGATCCGTGAAACAATTAAGGCAACATGAATTTAAAACCTGGTGTGCATACTCCCAGAAAGGAAAAGAAGCTGTATTGTTTGAAGAAGTACCTGCAGCCAACTCGTGGATCATCAAGCATGAAGGATTATGAAGTTTTGAGTGGAGAGAAATGCTAAAAGTGGTTGCGATGATGGCACCAGTACATTCTCTCCCTGGTCGCTCTACAGGCACAACCCACTGTAGGCACTGCAGTGAGTATGAAACTTTACCACATGTGCTTGGGAGTTGCCCACAGGGAGAAGTACTCAGAATAAAATGTCACATCATATGTTCTATGATCGCAGATGCACTTCAATCCAAAAATCTAGAAGTTTACGAGGAAGTTCATTGTATTGCTGATGGTGGGAGCAATCATGGAATCAATATCATAGCTATAAATAGAAATAAACAGACAGCCGAAATAATTGATCCTACGATCAGATATGAAATCTCAGCCACTCAAACATCTGAAGTGAATGAAGAGAAAAAGAAAATCTATGAGCTCACGATTCAGTACCTATCAACAAAATACAACTTTGAAAAAAATCTCTTTTTCGGAGCAAGTGGCACAATTCCGAAAACCATTGTAAAGTGGAAGGAAAAATACAACCTGAAGAGAGATCTTCAAGGTGCCATCGTCACCACCGTAATAAAATTTTCTGTAGCGATATTTCGCCAGCAACTTTATGGTGTACACTCAATTTAAATTGTACTAGGTTCTATTTTTCTCTGCATGCCTTAATCTCTTTTGTTTGAAACCTACTTATATAATTTTCCATTTTAAATTTTATTGTGAACTATTCTGTGTCACAAGACAAACCCAAAAAATTGGGTCAGACTAATAAATTAAATTATTATTATTGGCAGCTAATATAAATTTAGTTAAACTATCCGAAACCACTCATTCTGAACAATTAATATTGGACTATGTGGTTCAAAAGAAATTTTTTAAGCCTCTCTTTTATTTTTAAAACATAGAACATATCAACATTCACGACACACTCTAGCAATCTCTGAGAGCAATTGAAAACAATTAGACTGCAAAATATTTCCTATGCTGTGCTGTTTCTTTAAAATATTTTCATATAATACTATATATTGTCATTCTGTAGAAAGCTTCATTAATTATTGTCGTATATCAGTATCTCACTATATATTTGTATGTATAATCATCTATTTAGTTTTTCAGATTCATCTATTCAAACTAGTTTAATCTTCTTTAAAGTAACTTTTTTTTGTTTTTCTTAATCTAAATATTGACTGAAATTTTATGTTATCATTCGGGGAAACACTACAGTTGTACATTCGAAGAAACTAAAATTACACGAAATGTTAAATTCATCTATGTGTGTGTTAATTGACAGAAAGGCAGAGTTGTGTCATTATTTCAGGAATACACGCCAGCTAACCATTGGATAAAAACAAGGGATTGTCTCTCTGTATTCGAGTGGAAGGAGGTAATTAAAATGATAGGACAAGTGTCAAACGTATGTGCCATGTCAGGTCGGGCTCAGGATGGCTCCCAGTGCAGACATTGCACTGAGACAGAACCCTTACCCCACATTCTGGGATTCTGCCAACATGGAACTCTCATCCGGAATACTAGACACCATTCAATACGAGAACTTATTGCTAAAAGTCTCCCTTTCTTCTACGAGGTTCGCCAAGAAGTCCACTGCCCTGCAAAAGATGGAAGTTCTCGGCGAGTTGATATCATTGCCATTGATAGAGGAAATGACAGAGCAGTTATCATCGATTCCACCGTGTGCTTTGAAATTGCAGTTGAACAACCTGTAGCAGTACATGAAGAAAAGAAGACCATCTATGACCCTACAATTGAATACTTCAGGGATTATTACCATATACAAGGACAGATTGAAATATTTGGATTATTGTTCGGAGCAAGGGGAACAATTCCAAAATTCTCAGTTGAATGTTTTAAGTATTTTGGAATTCCTTTAAAAATTTTGAAAATTATTGCTGTAGATCTAATGAAATATTCTGTTCAGATTTTACGTAATCACCTGTACACCTAGATTTCTTTATATTCTATCTGATTACTAATAATTATTGAATAAATGTACTTTCCCAAGGGCAACTTCCATTTGAAAATAATAATCATAACACAAACTTTTATTTCTATTTGTTTAGTGTGCTGTGTCTTTTGGCAACCCTTACTGAAGGGCAGCTACGCTTGTGGGATTTATATTTATATATTATCATTATAATCAAACCGTACAACTTTGACTTATTTTGGATTTATATTTATATTTGTAATAAAATTTACTGGTAGTGTGTAGTATTACTACCTTATATCAAAGACATGAGTATTTGTGTATCTCATATCAGAACTGTATTCTTTGTAGATAATATGATATATATCAACGTCATTTTATAATTGCCAATATACAGTATTTATTGCACATTGTTATAGTTACTCTGAAGACAATGTAAATATTGCAAAATAAATTGTATTTTTTTTTAAGGTACTGATAGATTATGGTTTTCAATCACATTTTACAATAAACAGAGTATATTTTCTTTGCATCTATTAGCCAGAGCACTTACATAAAAACTATACCTGCTTTTAATGTTACTTATTGTGAATACTCTGCCATATTAATGAAAGTGAATAGAAAAGAGCTTGTTAGAAGGCAGTATTTCTGTACTGACACCAAGATTTATTCTACTAGATTGAGTTAAATGTGACACACACCAAAGTGATATATAATTCTCTTTTAAAATCAGTACTTGATTTAGCATATAATTTTAATTGCTTAGTGATAACAGATTAATACGTAGTTTACTATTTTGTAGATATTATTATAGTATCTTGCATAGTCCATAGATGCTACAAAATATAGTTACATCGTGAGAAACTATACTTTAGTGTAACATTTTAAATACACATTATTAATAATAAATTAGTAAATTAAATCGATCGTTGTCTTTATTTATTTAACCTAATTACGAGTACTTTTATTCTTTACAGTGGTACAAGATGCACAATGAATTCATAGGTATTAAACCTGCATGTATCCAGAAGTAAAAGAATGCACATGGCCACCCTGGTCATCGGATTTCAGTGATTTATTTCTGTGAAGTTTCGTCAAGGACAGTGTTTACATATCTCCACTTCCAGCGACATTGGCCAAATTGAGAAGGCACATTAACACAGCAATCAGGAATGTCACACAAGACATGCTTGAGAGGGTTTGGCAAGAATGGTATCACTGTCTGGATGTGTCATATTACACATGGGGCTCACATCGAGTGCATCTAAGGTCAATATAAAACTTCAAACTTCCCTTTTTCAAATGGTGATAAGATCATGTATTTATGTTCAATATAGCCTTTTGAAATTGTCCAATAATTTAAAACCAAGGTGTATAATATATGATAACACGCTAGAAATACCACTCCACACATCCTCTCTTCATTCTTCATCTTTCACTGTTGCTACTTCTCGTCACTGGAATTCTCTGCCACCTGAAGTCAAGGGCTGCTGAACTTTAATTTCCTTTAAATGTAAATTAGAAAAATATCTTATGATGAGTTGCCAGACCTAATGCGTTGCAAATATTTAATGGAATGTGTTCCAGTGTATTTATTTTTATTGTGTAATCATGTAAATCGTGTTTATTTATCACTTATCGCCAATATGTATCCCACTGTGTTGTTTTTTTATTAGTAATCTTTTTTTTTTGTGTACATTTTACTTAATTGTCGGTTTCTGGTTTAATTATGTGAATCCTACTTAATTGTAATCTAATACTACTATGAATATATATTTTTTTTAGTAGGTTATTTTACGATGCTTTATCAACAGCTTAGGTTATTTAGCATCTGAATGAGATGAAGGTGATAATGCCGGTGAAATGAGTCCGGGGTCCAACACCGAAAATTACCCAGCATTTGCTCATATTGGGTTGAGGGAAAACCCCAGAAAAAACCTCAACCAGGTAACTTGCCCCAACCGGGAATCGAACCCGGGCCACTTGGTTTCGCGGCTAGACACGCTAACCGTTACTCCACAGGTGTGGACTCTATGTATACTAATGTGTTTTATTTTTACTGTGTACATTTTTTATTGAATTATCGACTTCTGTTTTTATGTGATTCGTATTTGATTCTAACAACATTAATATGTATCCCACTATGTTTATTTTTATTTTATGAGGTAAATTTTTATGTAACTATCTCTTTTGATCTCATCACGTACCTAAATTGTATCAGTATGTAATTACTTAATTCCGATTCAGTTGTATGTTCAACTATGTAAGCAAGTTTTAATCCTGGTTGAGTGTAAGAGAAGGCCTTACGGCCTTAACTGTGCCAGGTTAAATAAAGCCATTATTATTATAATAACATAGTATAATAAGGAACACAAGAATACGGGTAAATAAATTGCAACATTATTCTATTAAATGCTGGCAATCATTCAGTTTTACATATTCAATCTCCAGATCTTTTATGTACTGTACTGTCTGGCCAGCAGCTCGACACCTCTGAGAGCTGGGGAAGTAAGGGGTAGATAATCAGTCCCGTTAGCTGGGGTAGGGGTGACTGTAGTATTCGTGCAAAAACACTTGTCTCAACCAGTAGACCAGCGTGCTATATAGCGATAGTGTGGTTCTTAATGTATGTATTTTCATTTTCTCTTCTTGTGTTTATTTGTAATTGTGACTTATTATAAATAAAATAGTAAGCATTATTGAAAGAGTGTAATGTTATTTTTATTTTAGTAGGTTATTTTACGACGCTTTATCAACAGCTTAGGTTATTTAGCATCTGAATGAGATGAAGGTGATGTCGGTGAAATGAGTCCGGGGTCCAGCACCGAAAGTTACCCAGCATTTGCTCATCTTGGGTTGAGGGAAACCCCCGGAAAAAACCTCAACCAGATAACTTGCCCCGACCAGGAATCGAACCCGGGTCACCTGGTTTCGCGGCCAGACGCGCTGACCGTTACTCCGGGTGTAATGTTAAAATGCCGCCAAAAAAGAAGCGTATAGTGATCCATTCCGAAGGCCGCGAAATTATCAGTTCCGTTATTAAGCAGTCTGATGAAGAAGCTAGGAATAATGCTCTTTCTTTTCCTATACATCAGGCAACAAAAAGGGCAGCATTATATTGCAATAAATCGGAAACTACAATTAAAAATATACGTAAATAGAATAAATTACAACAAATATTTCTCCTAATGAACCTCTGTCTACTCCAGGAAAGAAACGCAAAACTAGACCACCTCATAAGACAATGCAAGTAGATGACTTCGATCAATGTGTCAATCGCAAGACTGTACACGACATCTACTTAAAAGAGAAGAAAGTTCCAACCGTGCCGAAACTGCTGCCCATTATTCGACAGAAAATACACTTTCCATGCAGTAAATCATCTCTCCAAACGCTTATGAAGAGGATCGACAGTAACTTGACTTTCAGGAAATCTTGGCAAGATGATAATGATATAGGTATTCATATGGATGTAAATGCCAAAAACAGATTAATCGTTCATGCGGGCAGTAGCAACGGTTTCATTCAAAATACTGAGTTGATTTATAAGGCAGGTACGTCTACTGGTGACTACCATGGTCAAATGAACCATGTTAATTTCGAGAAGTGGGTTACAGAAAAACTAATTCCAAATCCCCCTTCCCAAACTGTAGTGATTATGGATAACGCCCCACATCACACTATGTAAATTGACAAAGTTCCATCACAGTGTGCTGTGAAACAGGATATTATAACATGGCTGCAGAAAAAAATGTGCACTGTGACTTATCCATGCAGAAGGAAAACCTTTATACAAATTAGTTCTTGCAAACAAACCAGCGCAGAAATCCTATAAAATAGACACCATGCTTGCTTCACATGGTCATGCTGTATTGTGACTACCCCCTTACATGTGTGAACTTAGTGCAATTGAACTCATCTGGGCACAAATGAAGCGCATAGTGCGAGAAAATAATATTACAGGCGACCTGTCATTACATGCACTCAATAATATTGCAAAATATGCAATATCGTCCATAACGAAAGATGACTAAAAACGCTGAGTGTGACCACGTGAAGAAACTGGAGGACTCATACTGGGAAACAGATGGAAGACTACTTGATGTTATCACCAGCATTATCATTTCTGGAAACGGTTTCAGCACTGATAGTGATAGAAGTGACGATCAGACTTCTTCACATCTGCACATGTCGGACCTATCGGATCTAGCAACACCACTTTCGCCATGAGCAATACAATGTGAGTAATATTTTCTATTTAGGTAGTAGCGTGCATGTTTCACCTCAACAAACCTCTGTCCTTGTCTTACTAGCAGGCAGCCACTGCATTCCAGCCAGGGACGCTGAGCTGGTGGTTACACAGTATGTGTAAGGCCTAATTTCTTTCGAATGAGATATTGATCATGTAACACTATTGACTGGACAACTGATGTTTTTGCATTGTACGAGCATGAGGTTCGAGAAGTCATCTGCTAACTTAAAGGGCTGTGAACAAGGGGATATCAATTCTGTAACTTGCAGGCAGTCCTCTGCCAACAACTGGATATTGTGTTTGTTAATTTTGCTACAGCATTATCATCAAAGAAGTTACATATATGTTGAACATTCTAGAATGGCCACAATTATGAGACATTGACCTGATATGCTAATGCTCTATAATAGTGAATTCAAAGATGAATTCAGGCTACACAGAGATAGCACCATGCATCTTGATTAAATAGAAATTTCCATTTCCACTTCTTGATCAGATGTTAATAATGCTCAAATTTGAGGCGAATCTTGCATAAAAATGTCTGAATAGGATAAAGGAAGATTTCTTTTCAATGAGTGAGTTCCCGAAGTATTTGGTTGTGTTGATGAAAGTCTCATTCTGTTGTCACTGAGCACAGATAAAGATAAACTTCTTAGAAGCAGAGAAGTAGGCTATTCTCTTCCCTTAATGTTCAAGTTGTCTGAGATTATTCCTTGAAAGGGATGTTGCTGCAAGATATGTTCATGACAGCACAGTTTTCAATAGTTCCCATACTGAAGCTAGGTTTGAATGCATGTCAATTAGTGACATTGCTGTCATTGTTATTCATACTTCACAACTATAATTCTAAATACCAATACTTTACAACTATCGTACAAATGTTTGACAGCTTCGGCAATTGGCATTCGTTTATTAAACTTTAGGTTCAGAATTTAATAAAGTTTCATGAAGAAAAGTTTAACTAAACATTGATTTGAGTCCAAAAGGCACTGCAAAGCATTTACATTATTTGATGAACACAGCTCGCCACATTGTAAAATGTTTTGAGAGACTGCCATTGTGAAAGTAGTAGAGATGACTGGAGCAGTGCATAATGTGAACATCAGCAGATGGATATCAAAAGCAAGAAAATTAAGGAAACATGTCAAGACCTCTGAGTGGCCCACATTTGACATGCCAGTATCAGAGAGCTCCTTTACAGTTTGCTCGAAAACAAGTGAATTGGATAGTGGAGCTATGTTTTCTCTAATGAATCGTGGTTCAGCCTCAGGTCTCCAGATGTAAGAGTGCAGAGAAGACCTGAGCAGTATTATGCCCCCAGTACCTTGGCAAGAATTGCTTATGGAGGTGGTTCCATCATGGTATGGGAAGGCATCAGCTCTGAAGCTCACCTAAGAGTCTGTATTCATTGAAAACATATCATGGGTCACAGTCTACTATAGTCACGAAGGTTGAGTTTTGAGGGTGCTAGAAACAATAGACTGTGCTGGTACTATTTTGCATTGCCTGTAATGAGGCGATATTAGCGATCCTAGTGGTGAGCAACTATCTAATGTTTGCATATTTACTACGTATTGAGCTAAGTGACTGTATATACTAGACTGTGTCATGGGTGTACTTTAACATGTCATCCCTTTTGCCTCTAATGTCTATGGGAAATTTGTTTTGATGCATGACAGCTCAGCATCGAATCTGGCAAGTTCTCGACATCATGGCTGAGATTTGGAATGCAGTTCCACAGACTGACATCTACACTAAGGTCATGTATTACAGGCACTATGTTCAGTTCAAGTTTGTCGAGTATGGCAAAGTTCGATGTTTGCCAGTCATATTTGTTATAAAAATATTTGATGTCTTCCACTCTCACTCCATGTTTTAACCGATGAAGGATTTTAGTACAGACCTTGCAATTAGTTTTTCATTTGAAATAAGGCGAGATTTGTAATGACTTTGTTGCCTCTCTTGTTCGAACATTGTAGGACACTAATCCACACACTAATTGCAAGCTGTTATTGATGTTAAGGGCCTTAATACACATTACTGAGTGTTCAAGCAATGTTAAAATGGTCGTGTTTAGTGGTAAGGGGTTTCACAAGGTAGTTTTATAGAAAATAAATTCAAGAGGCACCAAAAAGGGCATAATGCAAGACTTCTATTCATTCCCAATTTAGTGTTAATTTTGTTCGTTAAAATTATGCTTTTTGTATAAATAAAGGTGATTGTTTAGTCAACTGTCCAAAGACAGGTCTGAACCTCACAAATGATACCAAGAAGGCACCTCTCATGAGGCAACTAGGCCAGGAGATAATGGGGTATGGTGGCCAGTTCCTTTCCCCCTAAAGTGGTGATACATAAAAATACTGAGTATATTTTGCATGTAGAATAGCTTTGTTACTTATTCATTTATGGAGAAAATAAGTTATGCTTCTTTTTGTTCAGCAGTGTATATCTCACTGAAGACTACAGTTTAAAATCCTCATTAAACTAAAAGGAATTACAATTAACACTACCAGTGCTAACAACTGCCATGGATACCCGAATTTACTGTGCTGTACCTATTAAGATCTGTACATATTCAGTTGCAATCCTGAAAGAGCTTAAAACATTACTAAAGTACAGACGATCATAAAAATAAGAATTTAAATGTTTTATTAAAATGGTTGAGATGATCTTTCACTACATGAGTAATTCTGCCCTAATATATTATACATGTCTTTTATTAGAATTACAAAGTTCATAACAAAATCTTTGCCATATATCATTGAGTAATTATTCCGTTTCTACTAGAAATAGCCCAATATACAATCCTTCATGACTAATACAAGTTCTAGTAGTACAAATTGAACTTCAGGTTTTTAAAGAATATAATCTTAGTCACGGTTTTATTTAATACTATATTGTTCACTCTAAGATTTTTTTTTCACTTTAAATATTTATTTAACTAGGAATAATATAAAATTTACTGGTCTATATACAAATGGAAAGAGTTAGAAGAAATTCACTACGCATGTTTCTATTTGATGACTTTATAAATATGGACATGCTAAATTTATTCAGTGCACACAGATACATTTTTCCCACAATGCTATCTTAAAATAGTTTTGAATTTAACAGAATACTAAATGATGTTATAAGAAGAGATGTTTAAAACTATCATGCTCATGAACCATTTGAATTATACAATTGAGAAAATGTAGCAACATTTCTAAATCATTCCTATAGACAAGAATGAACTTGATTTATTCACGTGATAATTATAAAAATGTGTGAGCAAGAAATCCACTTTATAATATACAAGTTGTATGTACAAAAGACGAAATGAAACTTCACAGATTTTGCATTTTATTCCATTTCACATGCATTTGTAATGCATCTTTAAAAAAAATTATTCCCACATGTAAGCGTATTAGTGGAACATTTGTTACAATTTAGTTTTCTTTTATGTACCCAAAGTTTAACTAGCTGGGAGTCAATGAGAGAGTATCCAATTTAACATCAAAGTATATACTGCAGTAGTAAATTCATTTAAAACATTCGAAATTAGAACCTTTATGCTCAGATAATATGCGTAACAAAATCTATATTAATAAACACATTTTGAAGTTTTACGATGTGCAAAAACATACTACAAAAATCTGGGAAAATCAAGACATCAACATAGCCAAAATAAACTTAAAAATTAAAATCAATAAGACAAAATTAACACAACCGACCTTTCATGTTGGTCTGTCACATGTAAAAATGCCATTTCCATTCCAATATGGATAACCTCCATGTGGAATTTAAAAGCAAACTATATATAAATGTAAACACATCTAAAAGGAAGAGAGGGGGGAAAAAAAGGCATGGTGTACAAAGAAATTTTAGGCATCCTAATCTGCAGAACAACATGATCGGACAAGAAATGTTCTATTTTGTTACTTTGTATCATTGCACTATTTTTAGTACAGTCACTGGCTCATGATGAATACATTCACACATTCAACATTCACTCTTCAAATCCTAAATCAGAGCTTGGTCGGTTTCCAATGGCCTAAATGTCCAGCTTCTCCAGGAGAGGAATCTTGGCAACCTCGAAGAATATCCTGTGCAAAAAGACATGTTCAAATTGTAATTTATATCTAATGAAAACTAGTTTACTGTATCACTCTAGTCTTGAAAGTAATTGCTGTCAAGAAACTAATATTTCTAAGATTTACAATGTTCAAATTTTTTATGCAACAGTATGAAATATTTCCTTATTAATATCATACTTACTTATGAGAATATTTATTTCGAACAGTTGCCAGAGCTGCTTTAGGCTTTTTATGTAGCATTCCATTTAGATTATGAGCAAGTTCCCTGATATCTTCTAATTTGTACCCTGAAAAACAGCAATTTTCCAACATGTACAGTATATATGGGCGTTATTAAAGATTTCTCACCATTTTCGACAACTGGGAGGAAGCTAACAATAAAATCACAATGTAACCATGCCTTTTAGTGTGCCTCTGTGTAGGCATTGATACAAAATCCAGGCTTCTTTACAAACAATTTTGTAAAATACTTGTTTTAATATACTACTCTTGGCAGGTATTTTATCACAGTAACAGTGCACTGCTTTCTGCATTATTTCATTTTGCACAGGTAATTTGAATAACAGAATAATTGTAGGGAATATGGAAATGCAGTACATGCAGAAAACTTATCTTTCAATATAGTCTTATTCAATCACAAATTCCACTGTATAACTGAGGTACGAACCCAGCTTTCCAGAATACAAAGCCAGTGCCTTATTCATGTAGCTAATAATGTAGTATGATCCTTCATTATATTAAAACCGAAATCTTTACTAAGAGGAAAGTTTAGAGTTCGAAACTGAACTGATTTGATTGAAAACCGTTATTTTGCCATTATGAAATTTCTCTATTTTTGAATGCTTTGCAAATGAAATGAGATCTACAAAGTGTACACAAAACTTCCCACTTCAATTATGACTCCAACTTCTTCAGAGAAAAACTTAGTATGTATGAATAATAGTAAATCTATTAGAATGATGCCTGTTACACGAGGCATTTCATCACCATAGATTGATCTCGAAACTTAACCTGTGTTTAAATAAGTTTACCATTAAACTCAGACTTTTAGCAGTGTTTTCAATAAATTTAAAGTATCTCTATGTAATAAATTCTACAGAAGTCGCTAAATATTCCGTACAGACCACCAAGACTAAAGTTCTTGTAATTGGCAGGAAAAGGTAAATTTTTTAATTAATTTTTGCGCGAGGCTTTTAATGCTGTCCTGAATAAGCCATTCCAATTTAATTAAAGTTGTTTTTGTTGTACTTAGGCCTAAGATTTAGGGCAAATGCATATTTTGCTCTGAAGTGAAAAATGTCAGATTTAGTTTATTATACATACAAAACTAGGCCTACTGGAGGAAGAATCTTAGTGTCACAATAGTGATTACATGTAGCGCTAGATATTTTATGATGTATCATATATTTTTGGTAAGATTATATGTTCCTTATATATAAATGCTTGTTATGAAAAAACTAATGGATTTAAAGTACTTTGTTAAGTCATATTTACGCATATTTAACCATTTCTATGTGATAGAGCATATTTTAGTAATTCAATGGTCATAATCGACATATTTTCATTCTTTCAAGACGTAAAGAATGTTTCTCATACAATTTCTTTCTTCCATGTTCACTTGAGATGTTAAATAAAAATAAATTACGGTTTATTTAACGATGCTTGCAACTGTAAAAGTACATCATCTTTGCCTGTGCCGGAATTTTGTCCCGCAGGAGTTCTTTTACATGCCAGTAAATCTACTAACATGAGCCTATCGCATTTAAACACTTAAATGGCTTCAACCTGGGCCGGGATCGAACCCGCAACCTCGAGCAAAGAAGGCGAGCACTATACCAAATATTCTACCAAGGCCGACATTTGAGGTGTTAAATTTCTCAGAATTACATATGTATTTCATTCCCTGGGAAATGGTAAAATGTACTTTCTTAAACTATTTCGTTTAAATTCACAATATGGACTTTACCCTTATGTACCAGCAAACAAATATTTGTGTAGGCCTATTGTTTCGCGACAAGCAGGTAGCAGCCTGTTTTTATAATCTGGGTACCAAACTGCAGTCAAGGGTCTCATTGAGTTATTGAATCTTATTGAAGTCGGAAGTGTATGTAGTATAGCTCAGCAAAAATGCCGAAAGTGAAGCAAAGTATTCAAGTAAAATTAAAACAGTGTTTCGATATGGTGAGAAAGTGTTTTTGAGTGATGGGAATATACTGTATAGTAAACTGTGTGACATAAGATAGCTGCGCAGAAAACATTTAACGTTGAGTAGCATGTGAGAACAGA
This sequence comes from Periplaneta americana, assembly GCF_040183065.1. Lineage (NCBI taxonomy): Eukaryota > Metazoa > Arthropoda > Insecta > Blattodea > Blattidae > Periplaneta > Periplaneta americana. The sequence goes on from NC_091119.1 coordinate 156,654,563, forward strand.
AAAAAACAAACATGGTGTATAATATTCTAGTTGCCTCATGAGTGATGCCTTATTGGTGTTACGAGGATTAAAGAACTTATAGTATGTAAAAGTTTAACCTGGATTGAAAAGATCTGTATCAGGATTTCTGAAGGAAATTAGTTTAAAATCAGAAGTCTCATATTACTGGAAAAGATTTCATTTTCCATATTAAACATCATACCTGAGTAATACTGTAGTGTTTGAGTCCATCCTCCCAGGAATTTAGTTTTCAGTGCTAACAACAATGATGCAGCTGCTAACTTTGAACTTGACTCTGTTACAAAGGCATACTCCATGAGAGAGAATTCCAGGATATAGCGTGCCAATGTAAGGGTTTCAAGAGACAGTTTAGCACACTGAAACAATGAACCAGCAAATGTAAATAAACCATAAATATCAAACAATCCTATTTACTAAAAATAAAAGTAAAAAATAAAGTTATATTCACCCTTGCATATCGACGTAAAAATCTATATGACAAAGGAATACCAAGGTTGAAATCCACTACTTTCAGGACATTGGCTTCCATTCTTATCAATTCACGATGTGTATATGCACCATCACAGATGTAAAGGAAATCTTCTACTTGAGGAGGTATGCGTTCCTGGAATGAAATGGATATATTTTAGCAATACAGCAAATATTCATATGAACAAAAATTATCTGATTACTAAAGCACACTAATCTTTAACACAAATTACTTCTGTCAACATTAATATATGGTTGTGAATCAACTGAAAAATTGCTACACAAATAGTGCTGAAGCTATGATTCAAGATACTAACAGTTATGACTAGACTGAACCTAATTACAAGTTTGCATTGATTTGGCATATTGAAGAAAGGTTACCTGTACATCTTTGGAGATTGTGATTCTTAGATTAGAATTAAGCCAACTTTATTTTACATAAATGCATAATTCAATGGATGTTTCATATTTGCAATAGCTGGTCCCTTAACTTGCTGTACATATATGTTATACTTCACATATTTAACTACATATATTATTACCACAAAAAAAAAAAAAAAAAAAAAAAAAAAAAAAAAAAAAAAAAAAAAAAAAAAAGGTAAAGTTCCTTAAATATGCCAGATGACTGTTTTTTAGTATCTGTGCTTCAACATGAGACAGCTGACAAAGCACAACTTCGAAATGGCCGTCTGGCATACTTGTAGCATAGCACATTACTTATTATTATTTTTTAAGATATTGCTCGACCATGCTGAAATGTAATTATACACCTGGTAGTAGCCCTTTAATGCACCTCATTAAAGTACACCTATTCATTATAATTCAGTTGTTCAGCCAATGAAAATCACCATTGTACCATTATAAAACCGCAAGTATCGATTATTCTCGGATATGCAATCGAAAGACAATTAGCGAAAAGTCACGGAGGCTGGAAATCCAATACTGTCGCAGAAGGTTATGTTCTGTTACTATAATAATTAGCGTTAATTGTAAATAATATTCAAATAAATTCAATTTCTCATCTCGTTTTTCAATTCTAAATCAATTTCCAGGATATATCAAGACTAATGTTCTCTAGATTATATCAAGGTCAATGATTTTCGTGCCTCAGAAAAAATCAATACTTTCACATCTGCACACATCTCACAATTCAGGTCAGTTCCGCTCCTCACTTACATAACCATAACATGAATACTTATGAATAATTTCAAGTTAGAAATATGGTCGAGCATAAAAAAGTCGTATGAAACTTGCCTATAATGGTAATTAAGATGCGTCTTAATTACTACCATTATAAGCTCGTTGCATAATGTACTATTATACAGTGAAGTTTAATCAAATAATATACAGTGAATTAATACCATATATTTTAATTTTTCTGAAATGAAATTATTTTCTGAATTTACTTAATTTTAAAGATCTTCATAAAATATATAGATATGCTGAGTTACTGAAATGGGTGAGAGTCAGTAGTTGTGTATTCAATAACAACACTATTACTAAAAAAGTTGACAAGAAGATTCTCAACTACCACTCTGACAATTTGCATCTGGCAGTCACAATTGATCTTATAAAGGCAAATACATCTCTTGTATAAATGCGTTATTTTTCACTTCCATATATATTTCCATTTTGAATATATTTTGGCAGTGTTTATAATGCATAATAGCATGATTTATGAAATCTTGTGATCACAGCAACTTAAACTAATAATTAAGAGAAATCGGTATGATATTATACACTTTTGTTCTGCAAGTTTTTAACACATTTTGCATATGTCGTTAATACCAAAAAAATCACACTCTTAACTATAGCAAAATAATTTTATGCTTCAGAATTACCAGTTTTCTTTAAATCAGCACCAATGATTCAACCACCTTTACATATATAAGAGTAGCCTAAACTTATTATTATTTTTTTTTTCAATTTTACAAAAATTGATTTAACTAAGTTTCAAATGAAGACAAAAATTAATTAACGGAGTATAATAATCATTCATCAGTTGCAATTTAGAAAATTGCATCATGAAGTATGTCTTAGGATTGCACATATAAATGATCTCCATCATGTTTTCAAGATACAACTGAACATTACTTACATCAAACTTGCAGGAAATGAACATGGCTGCTGCACCTATTAATTGAAGTGTCTCCTTGCGAACAACTATTTTGGCCAGATAAAGATCCACTAATTTTACTGCCAAGTACAATGTTTCATGGTTTAGCTCAAAACTTTCCTGTACTTCCACCATCCAGTCAACAAGAAGGGACCTCATCCATTGTGAAACAGATGGTTGTCTATCCATGTAGTCCTCTACTTTAAACAGTGACTAAAAAATAAAAGAAAAAGCTTCTAGCAGCAAAATGTTATCTCATCACAAGAATAGAAATAACTTATTTATTTAGATCATAATCTGAATTACTAGCAATTATAAAAATGCAGCATTGTATAAATTATACAAAATCTAACCTAACTAAAGAAAGTCTTTGTAACTATTTTATGTTAGCATTATTTACAAAAATGTTTGTTCATATTCGACTAACTTTCTGTTACTTTACAACCTTCTAGAGAAACTATGACAAGAGTCGCATCACTTGTTTTTTTTGGTTGATCAGATAACTTGTTTAATGTACAGATACGGGATTAAAATTTGGAGTGAGTCTTCATGGGAATTCACCTGTATGTAGGCAACAATTTCGCATGACTGTCCACAAGTAGCATATACAGTACAAAGGGGCTCTTGTTTACTGTATATGCAGTGTGTGTTGTTAGCAAAACTTATACAATAAAGGCACTCCAAATTTTATTTCCACATCTGTACAAGTAATTGCCAACAGTATTTAGGACAAAGTATATTTCACCTAGTCATTGAGGATAACAACATATTAACTGAGATCAAGGATAAAATAGCCATTGGTAATCGACGCCTCAGAGCATTAGATAAAATTATAAGAACCAGATATATCTAAAAAAAAAAAAAATGAAGGTGAGGATTTATAAAACAATTATTAAACCTACGGTGACTTTTGGAAGTGAAACCTGGACTCTTCCTGAACGAGCAATAACCATCTTAAATATGTGGGAAAGGAAAATTTTAAGAAAAATTTATGGCCCTATTTATGATAAGGGAGAGTGGAGAATTAGGACCAATTCTGAACTACAAAAACTATATAAAGATCCAAGTATTGTCACTGATATAAAAATTATACGGCTGGAGTGGCTGGGCCACATTATCAGAATGGACAATAATAATATTCCTAAAAGATTACTAGATGCCACGCTAAATGGTAAAAGAAGAGCAGGAAGACCTAAACTACGATGGTTGGATGATGTTCAGGATGATCTAGTTAAAGCAGGAATTAAGAGATGGAGACGGAGAGCCCTAGAGAGGGAAGATTGGGCGGCAATTCTTAAGGAGGTCAAGGCTAAACTAAAAGGGCTGTATGACCACAGATGATGATATTTCACCTAGACTGAAAAACCTTTTAATTTAATAATCTTGTTCTAGACAGGAAGTAAACAGTTCGAAATTTGGATTCGAAAGCACACGACAATGGAAAACTATGAAATCTTATTAGACGGTTTAGGAAATAATGGGTTTAAACGAATAATGCTATAAGAAACATACAGACAGCATAATCAACTCTAGAAAATAGTCTTCTAGTTACTTCTTTTTACTTCATCGTAATGTCCATGTTTCATTAGAGAATTTGGGACAAATTCAGATTCCAAGACACTGATTCCGTGACATTAACATTATTCTAGGTATTTTACACAAATCCTGTATACTTGAAGTTAAAGGAATGTCGTTTTTCACACTGTTTCTTGCATTATATACTTCTATGTGATTCAAAAAGTTTTCTTCTTCTGCTTTATAAAGCACAGAGATGTGATATTGTTATAACATGCCATCATACTATGGTTGACCCAAAGATGATTCCACGACATTATTTATTTTTGGTATGCTGTCTGATTCTGTGACAAATGGAATTGCCCTATTTCATAAAATGAAATAGGCTTGCACTGCCCAGTTATGTCCCCAGACTCCTACATTTTGGAGAAATTATTGCAAACAGAATTATTTCTACTTTTCTTTGCGAAGTGTGTAAAGATTCCAATAGCCTGCAGATCCAGCCACTAGACTAATCACTAATGTTAGTGAAAAATATCAGAATGATTAATTTACAAATGAAGTCGAATGGCTTAATTATGGGATTATAAACCATACATCGGGTGTACAATCTGGAAAACGAAAGTTAAATCTTTTGATTTTGGTGTAAGTATATTAAGGGAACACTCAACTTAAAAATTCCAGGAGAAAAAGTCTCATAGAAATGAAAAATTAAATTTCTACACTAATTTACGTGACAGAACTAAATCAATACGCAGAATTCTTCCCATATTCATTGAGAAGTCACAGTCAAATGCACAAAGCCAAAAAATAAAAAATGATAATTAAAAGTGATACTTCAATTAATGATTAAAAATTGAAATATTTTTTTATTTTGAAAAGTATTGGATCTAATGAGCTGAGATTTTGCACGTTACTTTCCATGTATACATTAAACTTTTTCTCCAAATTTGAAAAAGATTGGTCAAATAGGAAAAAAGTTCCAAAATATAGTTGAGTGTCCCTTTAAATGATTTTATTTAAACTTTTGAAAAGTAGTTCAATAAAATGAACTATAAATGGTAATATTTTGAACATGATAAAGAAACTGAATTGTTGCGAAACACTTAAAACTTATGACATGATTAAGGATGAGTCACCTTCATTACATCCATTTCCTACCCCTCCCCCAAATGAAGTTTAATCCAAACTTCTTCTCAAAAATCCATTGCCTTCTTCCTCTTTTATAATTACATTGAAGGTATCTCTTACAAAATAGACTACAGTACTCATCTCAAACTCAGAAACCTTTGGGGCAGGATCTAAATGTGAATATGCATTGAAACTTTTAAAATAATATTCAGGATTCATGCAAAGGTATGAGAGTAATTCTGCAGAATATGATACAAACACAAATTCAGAAAGTTTCTTACCTCTGAACTAAGGAATTTTAAAGTTAAACTTCAATAAATAAGAAGGTTGTGATGTTAGAAAAATATGCAAACTGTGAACAAACCAAATTAGCAACAGCTCACCTCTCTTTCTTTCAAGTAATTGAAGATGTCCATGGCATACAAAGATACTTGATAGGGATCATTGTGTGTTTCTTCATCGAAGTCTTTGACACTGTCTGGCAAAAGCGGGATGGAACTACTTTCTAATCCAGGTGGTTCTTGTGATGGCACCGTTTCTGGTTGTTCACTGTGATTGCATGAATCATTACAACTGAAACAATGTTCGTGTATAAAAATACAGCATCTTTCATATGTGAACTGGAATAAATTTATCTAGAACAAAAATGTTACACTAAAACTAATTAAATATAATTGAATTTTATGTATCATACAAAAGTTCTAGTACTTACTACAATGAAATATCGACACTTTGCTAAATAATGAACTACTGATAACGACGTAACTTACATGTCTTCTAAGGCTGATACATACAATGAGCTATCACTGCTGCTATCTTTGCTTGAAGTATTGCTCTGGAGTTCAGGAAGGACGGACGTTTCCTCTTTTGTTTCTTGTTTTGATCCTTGTGATCTAGGCCTATTCTTGATTTCTTCTTTCTTCTGTATTGTTACTACTTTAGGTTTCGACGCAACTGGCAATTTCTTTACAGCCGCTTGTGTTTTGACGATTTGTTGTCCAGGAACATTTCTCGATGTTACTGGTACTGAAACTTTGGCAGCCACTTTCGCTCTACTTTTTACTAGAGGCTTTGTCACAGGTACCTTCTTTGTATCCTGCACTACAATGTTTTTTCCGAGTGCCTGCACAAAAAGAAAATAGACGTTTTTCCAACTATATTTTACTACTCTCTGTAAATACATATGTAAAATTTTCATAATGCTGTAAGTTAAACAGTACCTTAAGCTTTTCTGAAGGATACAAGAGAGAGGCCTTTAATATCCGTTAAGTTGGTGGTATAAACATAAAGATTGACATTATAAGTCATTGAAACAAGCTCTAACTTAAGGTAACGCAATTACTTCCATTGTGACATCACACCATGAAGCAGAGAAAACAGAATTCAGAATCAGCACCAATGAAACAAGAAATAAATTCAAATTTAGTCTTAATCATTGAGCATTCCTTTGAAGCACTTTTATCATTTGATCATATGTAATTCCCAAAGCAGTCCCCTCCCGGAGATCCAAACGAGGAACTTTTTTAACTCCGGAATATTTTGCATTTTGGGACACATTTTCATGAGCAATTTGCAACAGGTTTTTAGAAGAAGAAGAAGAAGAAGAAAAAAAAAACAATTGTTTTGCGTTTTTGGCAGGTGCATCGTTCTTGAACAACTCCCAATATGACTGGAGGACCTCATTTGCCTTTGGTCTACGAGTCCTTTGTTCGTAGACAGGAGGACTCAGATCAAAATCCACTGATCAATTCCTCATCTGCCATATGAGGACGTTCCTCTATGCCGTGGCAACCCAGCAAGAGTGTGGTAAGAGTGACATAGGCTATATGTGTAGAGAGAAGATGAAATGATCCTCTAGGCCTCGAATGCTCTAATACCATCGAGGTCGAAGACGACAAGAGTAAGCCAAAGAAGGCTGGATAGGAAAGTAAAAAGAGAGGGTCCTGATAGCCTATATGAAAAAGAAAAAATATCAGGTCTGTAGTTTTCTCACCAAGCTGACCAGTACTATGTTGGTGAGTAGCCCATCCTGTTTGTTCATTTTACACACAATATGTAAAACTACTAACAGCTGCACCACGGGAAGGTAAGAATTGGACACGGAGCTATTGTCAAGACTGGTTCCTTTAAATCATCAATATGAGTAATTAAAGAGTCTCCTTCCTCTTAAAAACAATAGCTCTTTTGCAGACTTGTTACTGGACACGATTTCCTAGGCAAACACCTACATCAAATCGGAGTATTTGCATCGCCAAATTCCTTTTGTGTTTAAAGGAAGAAATAATGGATGAAAGACATTAATATGTGAAACTTTCAACATTTAAGGACTATATCGACCGAAGTTTATTTCTGTAACACTTTGTAATTGCATTGTTACAATAATTTTGGGATGCCATCATTTTATAAATATACAGTTCGGGGCAGAAGATGCTAGCCTATCAGGTGATAGACATTAAGATACATAGTACTGGTACGCCTATAGCATATGCGGAGACTAAAAGGAAAGTAGAAAATAGAAAAGGTTGGGTTATGCTTGGTTAGCAAAGGAATACCTGTCCTTGGGCAAAACACTGAGTGAATGAATGTACAGTACATAGAAATTTAATTTGATAGGCTACCTACAACAAGCAATTATATTTGTGGTCAAGTTCAGCGACCTTCCAGACACCTCGTATAGCTAAGACAAAAATTTTAAAAAGTTTGCAGTCATAAATTAGGTCAAAGATTTAAGTTCATCAGAGCAGAGATGCATTTGAACCTTAACAAATCACAACTATGGAAAAGTAGTTTCTGGATCCCCGGTTCCATTTTATTTAAAATACCGAAGGTACAAAACATGTAATACTTACATTCGTGATATCGCCAAACGCAGATCGTTTAAGAGTTTTCTGTTTCGGAGAGTTATCGGCCTTTCTTTTTGCCATGTCCATTTTTTTCCCTTCCTTTTTATTCGTGTTATTTAGACTCCGTGTAATGGCACCTTTTCTAGATGTTGTCGTGCCGCTCTGTTGAGTAGTGTTCTGAATAGGCCCCATGTCTAAATATATAAACAGTCTGCATCAACTGAAGCACTGCAGTGTAATATATCAAAATATGTATTAGGGCCTAAAATGTAAAACACCAGAGTTTCTCTTTCACAAAAAAAACCGTTACCACCTGCGATTTAAATGGCTCTTCCCCTTACATTTAAATATACAGTTATACAAGGAATAACTCTTGATTTTACTGAAAGTGTGAAAACCCTAAAGACCATAATACCACGTAACTACGTTAGATATAAGAACATAATTTTACCAAAAACACACGTTACGACCTTTTGGTACCTCTAGTTACACTGTGATGCTCTTTCAAATCAGACAGCAAGCCGTTACAGCGTTTCCTTATTGGCTGACTGTGGAAATAAATTCTGTGATTCCGGTAAAATCTTATTGGCTCTAGCTGATGCATGTTACTGAATATTATTGGTGGATAGTGACTTCCACAAATTACAAACAAAAAGATGATGATTTTGTCCTTATTTTTGTTTACGCATTATAAAATTCCTAATATGAAATAAATTTAAATGTTTATCATTTAATCAAAGTGTACTAACAATTAATTATTTGTATTAATGAATGTTGTAATCTCATCAGTTGTATACACTTAGCGATCAGCTGATCGAAGTCCATGTGTAGAGAAGTGATGAAGTATACTTTAACCTATACTTTTTTTTAGAATGGCTTGCAATTATGATTGATTTTAAACTTTCGGTACAACATGAAGGACGAATTATTTAGTATTCATTTTATTTCAGTTCAGAATTGCTTTTTACACTTTCCTGAACTCTGGCTCGATAAAATTAAGGCCACACATGTTACGGTGAGTTATATGAATCAAAACCATTTACAAGATTAGGCCGCTTTCGCATTTTAATTAAGCCTTTGAAGACATAATTATTAAGGTATTAATTATCTTCTGATTCTAAAACTAATAATAGCCATTCGGATCACAGTTTTTCTTTATAGTATCAATATTAAACTACCTAACCTAACCGATTAGCATGAGTCAGCGGCGTTTAATAACTAGTCTACCTATGATTTCTATAGCCTACTCAAGAATGGAAAAAAATATAAATGTCCCATTTTCATGACGTATGATATAACAATTTATTCAAAATATATACGCTCAATAAGTTAAATGTATTTTTAACAATTTTCATATTGTTCAATACTTTTTAAACAAGTTTCATATTGTTCTAATGAGAAACATACTTCAATTTGTTGTAAGAATAAGCAGTTATTGTCACGTCTTACATCGAAGTTTGAATATCCATTCATTCATAGTTTTCTGCCCAAGGGCAGGTCTTTCACTGCAAACCACGCTTTCTCCAATCCTCCCTCTTTTCCGTCGTCCTCTTAGTCTCCGCATGCAATCCAAATATTTTAATGTTGTCTATTATCAGATATATTTTTCTGCCCCGAACTTTTCTTCCGTTCACCATTCCTTTCAGTGCATCTTTCAATACCGATAGGCAGTTTATTATTAGCCGGTGACGTAGTCAATTTCTTTTTCTTTCCTAATTTGTTTGAGCATTATTCTTTTTCCGCCCACTCTTTCTAGCACAGCTTATTTCTTATTCTGTCTGTCCATTTCGCACACTCTATTCTTCTCTGTATCCACATTTGAAATACTTCTAGTCTTATCTCTTCACTTCGTCGTAATGCCCATGTTTCTACTCCATACAATTCTCATTCCACACGAAGCATTTTACTAGTCTCCTCTTTAGTTTTTTTGCCATTGCTATCCTGGCAGCAGCTCATGATATTACCTCTGATCACTTATTATGATCAGGGATACTATTTACAGTACACTCCAAGTATTTCAAGCTGTCCACTTGTTCTGCTGCCTCATCGTTTCGAATTCGTAAGTTTACCTTCTTTATTGTTCTTCTGATAACCATGATCTTTGTCTTGGAATAGGCCTAATTCCGCAGTGGGAAGGCCAATTGAGCGCTTATATACCTGCCTTGACATGGTCTCATGGCACTTCAATCCCTGAAATAGATGACGGAGCTAGTCATCGAAAGCTTGGAATCAACAATCCAGCTCACCCGGGTGAGAACCCGAGAAAAATTATTCCATATCCAACATTGGGAAAGTCTCATGATCTTTGTCTTGTTTGTATTTATCTTAATCCCATACTGCTCACAGCTGTTATTTAGCTCCAGTAGCATATCCTGTTCATGTGAATATATTATTATGTTTATTTGTAATGTTTGATACCATCATTACGTATTGTAATTAAGAGTGAGAATATTTTAAGTCTCCTGGAAATGTATAAAAGAGATTAGCTGTGCTAGTTCCATCTTCTACATAAGGCATCTACCTTTATGGCTGGAGGTTAAATTTGACTTCACTTTGCATTTGTTTTGCATGTTGTTTGAGAATTAAATGAAAGTAGGGAGTTTGAAATGATTCTCCTCTATATAACCTATTTTACACTGCGACTTCCTATTGTTTAATAGCAGGGTAGGAACTTTGCACAAATAACTAGATTTCACAGTGAAAACTTAGGTCTAATCTTCAAACATTTGATTAATTTTTAATGATCGGATATTGTAGTTTCAAGTATTAATGTTCTCATTTTGCAGACACCTGTACTAAAACTGGAGTCTGACACTTTGAAATGTGGTTACTTTACCTGTAGTCCAGAACCTTACAGAACAAATGAAAGCAATGCAATTGGTATAAGTGCTACATATGCTAAATGTTTGGGATTGAAAGATAACGAAAATGTAACGCTGACACTCTGTTCCAATGTTGATGTCGTCAAGAGAATAAATGTATCTCCTGTTACATCAGATGATTGGGAAATTTTGGTAAGTTACAGTGAAAGAGGAAGACGATGTTAATTTTTATTACAGTATACTAACAAGGATAGAGCACACGTGTGTGGTCACTAATTTTTAAAGTTCTCTTTCGGCTGAACTTTAAAAAACGAACTTTAGCAAATTTAAATTGTATGATATGTAAAGGTTACCTGAATATTGGCAGTGAAAATTACTTCCTGCCGTGTCTAGTTAACACACCTACCTTCTTCCACTTCTGCCAAGAGCTTGTACCTCAGTATTGGATGTTAATGGAGATTTTTCAAGTTCAAGACTAGTTTTGTTTGCCTTTTTCTTCCTTCCTTTCTCTGTTTATCTCATTCTTCCCGTCTTTCTTTCTTTCTTTTTTCTTTCTTTCTTTCTTCCTTTCTTTCCTTCCTTGTTACTATGCTATTGTATGTTTCGAATTATCACTGCTGTTTGTTTATGGCTATATTTATAGTATGTTGAAAATAATAAACAATTTAATAATATTCAAGGGAAATATTGTTCTGGGACTGGGTATCGAACTCAGGATCTTTGGCTAAGCGCGCCAAAGCTATCTGAGCTATCTAGGGACGATACACAATCATGGTCCAGTTCTTCCCTTTTATGTCCACATACTCAAGTGGGATGGCATCATCAATGAACCAGCATGAGAGCACACTATACTGTGTGACTTTAAATTATTTCCCTTGAATATTGTTCAAATCAGCTTTCCAGGAAGCCAAACCTCAAAGTCCGATTGGCATAATAAACAGTTACTGCTTCTTTCCTGAATGCAGTGCTTTAATGTGAGAGATATTGAGGGTGAGTCAAGTAAAAGTGAACCAGTAATCTATATGCACAACACAGTCTGTAGTAAGATCAGATCAGGACTGTAGTTGATACATAAATGTGATGCAAGTGACTACAGAAACGAACTGGCAGTGGGTCAACAATGGACGTCTCAGCAGAAGAAATGCATTATGTCTGTAGATTTTTTATGGTCGATATTTGTTGCCACATGTCAGCAGTTTTGATGAGCATTGCATCTCATTGACATCAGTAAAGTGATGGAACAGATACTTTAAGAAAGCATGTGAAAGCTGCAGGGGGATAACCCATATTAAGAACAAAGCAATTGTGCCAATTGCACGTCAGAGAACATAGAGAATTGGCTGATGAAGATCAGTGATTTGTCCTCAAGTGTGAACATCAGTTACAGCTCTGTGCACGTCATTATTTATGACTAGAGCCCGGATGTTAGGCAAAATGCCTTTTTTTAAACTGAGTGTATGTATGAAAGACCTATTAGAGATAAACACATTTCCACACATTTGGGGATGATAGGCCCAATTTTTATTTTGCCTTTTTTGCCTATTTTAGCTCCCGTTGCCTATTTCAAGGTTAAATGCCTTTTTTTTAGCCTTTTTACATTGTTATTAATTCACAGTTAATTCCCGATTTACCACGAAAATCGTCTGTAGCTACATTTAGATTGGCAACAGGCCATGATTGTTTGGCTAAACACCTGCATAGAATTGGAATATATCAGTCCCCTAACTGCCCATTGTGCAACTCAAACCAAGAAATGGATTCGGAACACCTCAAAATCTGTGCTTCATTGACTGGTCATGATAGTATCTTTGAAAAATATTGGAGTGCAAGAGGTCAAATGACTTTATTGTCAAACACCTGGCATTAGAAAACAACAACAACAACAACATTGTTATTGTACATTTTCCATATTTTTAATACATTTAAAACGAACCACACATAAATTGTATAAAAAAAAACAAAAAAGAACAGTTGTACAAATTAAAAATATATTTGCTGAGAATCTTATTATCCAGCAATACATATGTTTCCAAGAAGTCTTAAACTTTTCTCCCCTACCAATTCCATCTTATATGTCACTTAACAAAGATGTTTGAACAGTATAACCCTCAGTGCTCAGGTCACTTCGGGGTTTACCAGTGGAAGAAAGGGGATGAGGGAAGTATTAAGAGCAAGTCTCCAGGTCCCGTTACTGTTGTCGTTTGGATGCACAAGTCACGCGTACTTTGAAGTCTCTAATCCCTTCTCACACCCCTCTTTTTGAGACAATACACAGTCAGTTTTTCCCGATCTCTGAAAGAAAGTAGAGACAGTCCTTCTGAAATAAGTTGTTTTAAGTTTGCTCCAATCACTTCGGTAGAAGTAAAAAACGTCCTCCACTATGACAGTTGACAACTTAAAAAAGCATCTTGTTGTGACATGTAACCAAGGAAAGTGAGTACTATATGGGATAGTTTATTAATTATTTGTCTATTTTTTTGTCTGTTTCGATGAATAATAAATGCCTATTTCACTGCCTATTTTTAGTGCCTATATGCCTGCCTATTTTAACCAAAATAAATTCCTGAACATCCGGGCTCTGTTTATGACCTACATTCTTTTGCCACGGAAAATGGTCAAATATCAGTTGTTTTGAGAATTTGCTTAAATCCACATAAATGGAACCAGGCCTCGTCTGAAAAGAAAGTAAGAGGTGGTACTTATCTCTTTGTTATGAACACAGGTCACTTTTAATAATTTGTTACTTTTTGAACCAAAATGTTACTGAACTCTGGGAATGCATTGTCAATAGTTGTTAATGCATTAGAGACATGCTAGGAATATTCAAACAAGTACAATTGTCGATGAGGAAACATGCTGATGCCTGTCTTATCATCAATGTTGGCCATTTTCGGCACAAGTTACAACGCTATTTTGCTCTACTGCATATTGGATTTTATGTTACTCCAGCTATACTGGTGAGACATAATAAAACCCCATAGATTTTGGAAACTGCTGGTTTCCGGACTTTTTGCATTGTTTGATTATACTCTACTCACTCCTCTAGTTTGTACCTGTAATTATGAAATAGACTATATATAGAGAAAATATAAAAATTATTAAAACAGGGTGGATGAGACTGATGACATTGATGATAGTGCAGCTAAGATTTTGCACTAGCAATTGGCTTTAAGCCATAACTCACTGATAATACACATCCTACTACAAATTTCTTGGAAAGTGAGCAATGAAATACACTAATTGATCTGATATAATATGGTGAATAAAATCAACAAGCCTATTCAGATACTATATAATAATAATAATAATAATAATAATAATAATAATAATAATAATAATAATAATAATAATAATAATAAGAATAGTAGTAGCAGTAGTAATAATAATAATAATAATAATAATAATAGTAATAGTAATAATAATAATAATAGTAATAATTTATTTATATTTATTTATTTATATTTAATGTGCTGTACAACAGCCAGTGGCCAATTACTGTTCAGCACAAAGAATATACCGGTAACAAAAACATAATACAAAAATAATTATTATACATAAATACAATTACAATTAATTACAATAATGACGATGAATGGATAAATAATGGATGACTTTAAAATATATAACTAAGAATACTATGAGACAATGATAATTGAGTATAATGCCTAAAAGAATACATAAATGATAAATCGTTGGCAAGATCAAACTAAGTCTATAGATTGAAGGGATCGAATTCGCAGCCATGCATGTTTGCATTTATAATGCATCTGGAGACTGGTGAAAGAAATTTCTAATTTCTAATATAGAAAAGTTTGTGGACTGTCATATCTTTTATTGGAATACGTAAGGTAATATTGTTTAAGAAAGAGTCACAGGATATACCTTTGAGGACTTTACAAAAGAACAGATAATTAATCTAGCTCATGGCATCTAGCATATAGATTTTGACAATTAAAATATTCACATTTTAATAGTAATAGTAATAATAATAATAATAATACCGGTAATAATAATAATAATAATAATTTATTTTTCCTGGCAGAGTTCAGGCCGTGAAGCCTTCTCTTCCACTCAACCAGTAATACCATTAAGACCACTAGTGTGGTTATATAGTCAAGAAATTATTTAGCTACATTATTAATTTTACATTTGAACACACGTACTACACTGAACTTAGTGAAAAGTAAGCTACATTTTAAGTACCGAATATTAATTATTCTATACTTGAGGGTGACCTCTGTTTAATGGTGGTAGTATTTCAAGCACTAATTTAATTTCTTTTTATATATAGGAAATGAGTAGCAATTTAGTGCAGTCGTCACTCTTGGATCAGGTCAGAGTTGTGTGGTGTAATCAGATTCTTGTGGTGTGGATTTCCAGATCTTTACATATTTCACTCCATGTTGGTGAGTCGTACAGTATTCTTGTGCTTTTAGTTGGTATGTATGTGTGTTAATCTATTTCTTTTTTTTTATATTCTCTTACGCTTTTCTACTCATTTTGAATTGAAATCATAAGCAAATTATAATTATAGATTTATTTTCGTTTGAAATATACATGATCAATTATATCTGTAATTTCTTTTGAAACTAAATACAAAATTTCATTCAGTAATTCTTTATGTTTTCAATTTTCTAGTGATTTTAGAGTACTGTGTCTATTTGTGATATATTCTATCATGTACAGTAAAGGTAATAGTAATTACCTGTGGAGTAATAGTTAGCGCGTCTGGCCGCGAAACCAGGTGGCCCCTGGTTCGATTCCCAGTCGGAGCAAGTTACCTAGTTGAAGTTTTTTTCTGGGGTTTTCCTTCAACCCAATATGAGCAAATGCTGAGTAACTCTTGGTGCTGGACCCCGGTCTCATTTCACCAGCATTATCACCTTTATCTCATTCAGATGTTAAATAAACTAAGATGTTGATAAAGTGTTGTAAAATAACCTACTTAAAAAACCTACAGTAAAATGCCTTCCTTACTTACAAAGACTTTTAAGGAACCTGGAGGTTCATTGCCACCTCACATAAGCCCGCCATCGGTCCTATCCTGAGCAAGATTAATCCAGTCTCTACCATCATATCCCTACTCCCTCAAATCCATATTTATATTATCTTCCCATCTACGTCTCGGCCTCTCCAAAAGTATTTTTCCCTCTGGCCTTCCAAATAACACTCTATATGCATTTCTGGATTCGCCCATATGTGCTACATGCCCTGCCCATCTCAAACATCTGGATTTAATGTCCCTAATTATGTCAGGTGAAGAATGCAATGCATGCAGTTCTGCGTTATGTAACTTTCTCCATTCTCCTGTAACTTCATCCCTCTTAGCCCCAAATATTTTCACGTGCAGGGGTGTATGTGTGTGTGTGTGTGTGCGCACGCGCGCGCGCGTTTTTTTTTCTTCCCACAACATGCCCCATTACAAAATAATACTACATGTTTTAGTTTTCATTTAGCTGTATGTTCTAACTTACCAGAAGTGGTTAAAGTTTATTCACGTTCGAATATGGAGGTGATTGATTTGTTCAATGTTGATAGTGTTTGATTTTTTTTTAATTCTTCTCCAATTTATGGATGTATATTCTTGCTTTTATATATATATATATATATATATATATATATATATATATATATATATATATACATATATATATATATATATGTCTAATCCCATAAAGTAAAAGTAAAACTATAACATGTTTACATCAGTATATATATATATATATATATATATATATATATATATATATATATATACCATACAATACTTATATACAAGTGTGATGTTGAGTATTTTTCTTTTATATTGAAATGCTAATTCTGCAGACTTCAAATAAAATATATATATATATATATATTTTTTTTTTTTTTTTTTTTCATCTCATATGAGGTTACTGTAGGTAGTTGGCCAATTCCCTCCACTAGATACAATCTGATTCTTCAGAATTTTCTATTGTCTTTCCAATATTTTGCATTCATGGATGAGATTTGTGTGTTTTTTTTTTCTTTTCTTCAACTTATTTGTTCTGTCATTGTATTGCTTACAGATGGTCTTGAATCAAACTGTGCAGCTGGTCTTCTGGAACCTCTTTCAGATGTTATAATTGCACCGCCTGTTGCAAAGCCAACACTAATTGAAGAGGAAAAAATGGAAGGAAATGCTTTCAATGAAATTTCAGAAAAATATGAGCATCAAAACGAAGATTTTGAGTCAAATAAATCCCTTACGTCTTCACTTTGGAAGAGTTTCAAAAGTTATATATTTGTTGATAGTAGAACAAATCCAGTAGTGGAAGATCCCTTTCAAACAGAAGAGGAACATCAGAGTATTTCTGTTTTAGAAAGGCATAAACAAAATCCTTATTCTGTGATTTATAGAGTTCATCCCTTTTGTGCACCTGTATCGGAAAAAGAAAATGAGAGCATGGACTATTTATTGTTACAACCTTATAATGTATTTATAAGAAAATGTTGTATGCCACTTTTTGATAATGAAGTCATAAATAATAGAAAAAATGGATTAATATGTACGCTTACTAGAATTTTTAGTCCTTTAGAGACTGAAGATACAGCAAACAAACAATCAAGTAAAGATTTAAAATTACATAGACCTAAAAGTTCCATCTTACTTCCTTCAGGAACAAATCTTTGTAATATTCATGTACAGTTATTTGTAATTGAAGATATTTATAATAATCTTTCTGAAAGATTGAAGGAATATTTAGACATAGTCACAGTTAACAAACCAAATGGACACCTTAGTCTATTAGTGACGGATGTTACAAGATCGATTATAGGTGCAACAGTTGGGTCAAGAGTGAGTTTGGAAGTACTTCCTGCTGTCTCGTCATCATCTCATTTATCTGAAATACAACTTATTCCTCTTGAAAAATGGGTATGTGCATTTTAATTGATTACTGTGAATGAAGGTGTGCAGTTGGTGACAGTACTGTAGATTATGAAACATAAAGTCAAGTCATGAATTAATAAATGATTGACATAACTGGAGTGACAGAGACTGACAGACATACTTTACTGAATGCTGATCTTACTGACTGATCTGACTCATTGACATAATGACACTGACTGAATGATCTTATCGATTGACTTACTGACTGACTGAACTTACTGATTGATTGACTGAATGCCTCATAGACTAACCGACCAATCTTACTGACTGGTTGATTTGCTATGATAAGTTATTTTAATTAACATTATAGTTTTTATTCGTACTGTCCATTCGAAAGATAATCTTTTGCTGTGATAAGTTATTTTAATTAACATTACAGTTTTTATTCGTACTGTCCATTCGAAAGATAATCTTTTGCTGTGATAAGTTATTTTAATTAACATTATAGTTTTTATCCGTACTGTTCATTCGAAAGATAATCTTTTGCTGTGATAAGTTATTTTAATTAACATTATAGTTTTTATTCGTACTGTCCATTCGAAAGATAATCTTTTGCTGTGATAAGTTATTTTAATTAACATTATATTTTTTATTCATACTGTCCATTCGAAAGATAATCATTTTGCTGTGATAAGTTATTTTAATGAACATTGTAGTTTTTATTCGTACTGTCCATTCGAAAGATAATAATTTTGCTGTGATAAGTTATCTTAATTAGCTAACATTATAGTTTTTATTCGTACTGTCCTTTCGAAAGATAATCATTTTGCTGTGATAAGTTAATTTAATTAGCTAACATTATAGTTTTTATTCGTACTGTCCATTCGAAAGATAATCATTTTGCTGTGATAAGTTATTTTAATTAGCTAACATTATAGTTTTTATTCATACTGTCCATTCGAAAGATAATCATTTTGCTGTGATAAGTTATTTTAATTAGCTAACATTATAGTTTTTATTCATACTGTCCTTTCGAAAGATAATCATTTTGCTGTGATAAGTTATTTTAATTAGCTAACATTATAGTTTTTATTCATACTGTCCTTTTGAAAGATAATCATTTTGCTGTGATAAGTTATTTTAATTAGCTAACATTATAGTTTTTATTCGTACTGTCCATTCGAAAGATAATCATTTTGCTGTGATAAGTTATTTTAATTAGCTAACATTATAGTTTTTATTCATACTGTCCTTTCGAAAGATAATCATTTTGCTGTGATAAGTTGTTTTAATCAGCTAACATTATAGTTTTTATTCGTACTGTCCATCGAAAGATAATCATTTTGCTGTGATAAGTTATTTTAATTAGCTAACATTATAGTTTTTATTCGTACTGCCCTTTCGAAAGATAATCATTTTGCTGTGATAAGTTGTTTTAATTAGCTAACATTATAGTTTTTATTCCTACTGTCCATTCGAAAGATAATCATTTTGCTGTGATAAGTTATTTTAATTAGCTAACATTATAGTTTTTATTCGTACTGTCCTTTCGAAAGATAATCATTTTGCTGTGATAAGTTATTTTAATTAGCTAACATTATAGTTTTTATTCGTACTGTCCATTCGAAAGATAATCATTTTGCAGTGATAAGTTATTTTAATTAGCTAACATTATAGTTTTTATTCGTACTGTCCTTACGAAAGATAACCATTTTGCTGTGATAAGTTATTTTAATTAACATTGGTCTTTATTCTCTTATAGGAAAAAGATACTAAAGAATTGGAAACTTTGTGTAGGGTATATTTAGCAGATCAAGTCAAAAGAACTTGCCTGGTAATCAATTCTGAAGCATATCTTCCTCTTAAAGGATTATCATGTGGTACATTCTATGTATTCGTCAAGCTCATGCCAGTAGACATGAAATATGCAGTTTTGGATCCAGATGTATTACGGAGATGCAAGCTGTCTGTGAAGGAAAATAATTTAAATTTGATATACCCTATTATTGATGAGACAGTGACTGGCGATGCCTTCATGATTAATCTGAGGTTTGTCAAATTTTATTTTTCTCTTGTCGTTTGCCTAATAGTGATAACACAAAGAAGTGATTAAACAATTACTTTTTTTTTTGTATTTACATTTAATCAGATTTTATTATTTACTGTCTTAGTAGGGTGACACTCATAAATCTCTTACAGTAAATTTTGAATTGAAGTCTTAGAGCTAAATTTGTTCTGTCAAATGCTGCAAATCCTCTGCTTCATTCAGGCATTAATATCAGGTTCAAAAGCCCTCAATTCCTTATCCTGTAAGACCTATTTCTAGCCACTGATGTAGCTCATTCGGCTGAGGTGCTTGCCTGCAGCTCAGGAGATGTGCTCGAGAGCGAGTTTGATTCCTGCTTGGACTGATAACCTGGTTGGGTTTTTTCCGAGGTATTCCCCGACTATAAGGAAAATGTCAGGTACAGGTCCCACGAAAGATCTAAAGACCTAGCAATCGTGAGATTTGAACGACAGATATCGGTTCCTGATCAGATGTAAAGTCCACTTGGTAAACATTTCTCTCTGTCACTTGTTTGCTCGCTGTTTAACAGGTACTTGTAGTGAATCACTTTGTGTTATATTGCGGAAGTTTAAAAAATATTCAGTGGTAGTATTAAAGTTGTGTATGTTAAAATTCTGTTTATACGTAAGTAGAGTCAGGTTAAGTGTTTGGAAGTTGCAATCATTAATGAAATAGCTCCAGTTATTTCAAAATTAAAAGAGAAGAAGCTTCATAGTCAAACCAAAGAAGTTATAAATAATGTATTGTGTTTATGTCTGAAGAAGCTTCCCAAGGAATTCAAATTCCTCTACACAAAATTCGAGAGTGGCAATGGCTGCAGGTGTGTCACATAGTAGTGTCAAAAAATTGTGACAGAAACTAGGAAAATAGAGAGTGGCAATGGTATGTCTTTCGAAACACCAGATAAGAAGAAAATAATAAAAAATAGTGTCTTGAAACTAGTTACATTTGATGAGAGTGTAGATTGTAGGATAGTGAATGATTTTGGCAGCTCCGAGAAACATGTTGCAACAGTTACTGCATGAAAATCAAAGACGCAGTTGGCTTTAATATGGGGAATACTAATGTTGAAACTCTGTAAAAAAAATGTAATTTTTTCAGAAAGAAACTAAAACAAATAGGTCGTTATTATTTGAAAAAAATACGATATTAGGCAAAAGAGGTTAAACTATCCGAGACGAATTTCTGATTATCGACCTGAGAGAAGAAATATTGTCATCCCATCTACATAGCACTTAAGCACTTGGACTTACAGTTTCAGTATGAAAGGAACAGCATCTAATAATAATCATATACACTATTAACTTGGAAAGCTTAGCAGTTATCTGGGTGTTAATATTCTCAAATGAATGACATTGGCGTCCTCTTTGTGAAAATGCTAAAAATAAATTGAAAATGATTATATGGAATGAGAGTTATTTTCTGATGATGTCGTAGGCCCCATTATCACAAATCTCGGTTGTATCAGTGATGATGATGACGACAACGACGACGACGATGATGATGATGATTATGATGATAGTGATTTCACCTGTGGCAATGAAATGACTGGGATAGCAGAACTTGAGAACTCTGACTAGCTTCTCAAAGTAAGAGGTCAATATTTTCAATTAAATGTTTTTTTTTTTTTTTTAATATCCAATGCCACCAGGTTATCTTTTCGACATTTCTGGTCTTCTCTCCTGGCTGTGGCTTAATTGTAACCCACTTCTGAGGTTGGGGCGCCTGGAAGGCGGAGTTACATTACCCCGATGATGTGATAGGATGATTATGATAATTAAATGTTTAGCGTGCCTTTATTGTCGTTTACACTCAGTTCTCTTTCCCTTCTAAGTGATGTCAACCAGGCTTTCAGGTCTTCTGTGTGAGCTGTAATCTATGTCGAATCCTTGGCCTCATCTTACTATTACCAATTCCATCGATGCTAAATAACCTCGTAGTTGATATAGAGTCATTAAATAACAAAGTTAAAAAAACCTATTTCTCTGTGGAAATCTGGATGATATTATCTTTGAGAAGTTATGATTTACATCGATTTCCTGTACTTCACTGGGTTGTGGAAGAGGAAATAGAATTAGCTTCGGAAAGTTTTTTTGGTAATCTTTGTTCACCATATATTAAATTATTACTGTTTTGGATTTTAAACTGTTTTTTTTTTTTTTGGTGTAGAAAGTTGATGTACTATTACTGATTAATTAGACATGAAAGTCTAATACTGTGTTACTTCTGTTGTTCACGAATATGTACTGTGTATCATTCGAAGTAATATTTCCTTATTAATTGTAGTATATAATTCCCATTTGTGACATTTTGATTCAGTTTAAAATTTATACAAAATACACTAAATGTAGGTTTTTCTTTCCTATTTAGCAGTAACTTCAAGGAACTTCTAACCGAAGGTGTAACATCAATGGAGTTGAGTCTTAGTCTTGTTCCTCTTATAACAAAACTCTTACCGTGCAAATCATACATGACATCAAATAACATCCTTATTACTGGTAAGTTATGGCATATGATGCAATAATTTTCTTTGGTGAACAGTTTGTTTCAGTTGAAATAATAATAAAAAAACTGGCAACTCTCACTTTATTTTACTCTTGTAAATATAAACTATAGTATTTTGATTTCCAGAAGTTGCAATTATGTTATAGTGTGTATCTGATTTAGAATCTCACCACTAAGCAGACAGTACTTTAACTGTCTGCAGTTACACTAGTGGCTTGAAATATGAGACATTAAAGATAGTCGCAAAAGAGTGTCTTGGACAGCCACTCATCATTGTTACAAATTGACGTTAAAAAAATAAAATGCATAGTTTTATTTAAAAGCTAATCATGCAGTCTGCAAGATAGTCACACTAAGTTTATTCCCATCCACTCTGTCGAAAGCCTTTTCCAGGTCCACAAATACATATATATTTTTCTCTTGGCATTTTTCGCCAATTTTTAAGGAAATAGATCATTTTATTATCTGTCTTATACAGATGTGATTCAATGCGGTCGTCATAAACTGATAGAGATGACTGTGTGTCTGGAAACACACTCCTAGAAAACTTAGTTCCACACAATAGTATCAGGCATTTTTCCATATCGGTGACACAGAAATATGTTTTCTTTCTTTGCCACCTCAGTACTTCCTTTCACACACTAATATCAGATGTTTTTCTATGTCGATAATACAGAAATGTATTGCCTTTCTTTACCACCTCAAGTCCTACAGTTTTTATGCAACTTGCCTGCATTGCACTTTCATCTTGAATAGAGGGTGATGTAGTAGCTGGTTTTATAGTAACATGCAACAGAATATGAAAAGGTATTGGACATCATCAAGAGGTTGTGGCAGAATATGCTGTAGTGCTGTCAAGAGTACAAAGCAAATTCTGGTAATCACTTCGAGCATTTGTTCTGAGTGATATAAAGTTATAATAATAAAGAAATAAATGCAGAATAGAGAAATATTTTATAAAATGGAAATTATACTTTGTAATACAAGTATAGAAAAGATTTAAAATTTTCATTGTTTGGGATGTGCTTTAAATATTAAAAATGAAATAAATATTGACAAGATATTAAATAGGTGATTAATTGGCAGTAACAGTAAACCCCCTATAGGCCCATAAAGTTGCAGAAACTGAGCTAACCAAATAAGTTTATTGCCTACATTTATTTTACAGTGAGGATATTTGAAGTGTTAATGAGAGTTTTTGTCTCACATAATAGAAGCAGCATTGCAGTTTGCTTTGAGAAGTTGTGTTTATGTTTATATTCAGAGTTAACTGTTTGATCAGTCTTTTTTGTTGGTTAACGTTTGTAGTTAGAAATATACCATTGAACAAAAAATTGACTATATGATTTTAACATAATCTGAGGTAATAAAACTTCTGTACAAAAATAACTCAACTATTCATATCCATTTACAGAGACTAAAACTGAAAGTTAGAATTTATAAAAACATTTATATTACTGGTTGTTCTGTATGGTTGTGAAACTTGAACTCTTACTTTGAGAGAGGAACACAGATTAAGGGTGTTCGAGAATAAGGTGGTTAGGAAAATATTTGGAGCCAAGATGGATTAAGTTAGTTACAGGAGAATGGAGAAAGCTACACAACGCAGAACTGCATGCATTGCATTCTTCACCTAACATAATTAGGAACATTAAATCCAGACTTTGAGATAGGGAGGACATAGAGCATTTATGGATGAATCCAGAAATGCATATTGAGTGTCAGTTGGAAAACCTGAGAGAAAAAGACCTGTGGGGAGGGCAGGACATAGATGAGAGGATAATATTAAAAAAATGGATTTGAGGGAGGTGGGATATGATGCTAGGGACTGGATTAATCTCGCCCAGGATAGGGATCAATGGCGGGCTTATGTAAGGGTGGCAATGAACCTCCTGGTTCTTTAAAAGCCATTTGTAAGTAATACAGAGACTAAAGAAATGTAGTATAATAAATAAATATTAGAAAAAGTGGTCTTGATAAGACAAAATTAAACAGGAAAATATGTGTGTTTACCAAGAAGAAATATCATCATTAAATTAGAAAATTGACCTAAATTGTGTAATAATTCTCGGATTAAAACGCAATATACACGCAGAAATTGTAAAAATTTCTATACAAGAATTTATAAGAATCAGTGACAACTTAAAGTGTTGCCAGGAATGTCTACGTATGAATGGTCATCATTTTAAACATTTGCCATTCAGGTTCTATGCTTTGTTAGTGCTAATATTAATTTTGATTTTAATATTGCTGATTCCACACCACACATTCACTGCAGCATTTGCCAACAAGCAAGAATAAACACCATATCTCCACTGGCACTTTGAATAACCTCATTGTTTATTTTGAACTGAATTTCCACTGCGAAATTGTACGAACTTTATATGAGGAAAACTGTGAAAAGTAATTTTTAATTTTTTATTCAGGCATTAATATGATTGCTTTTTTTTTTTTTCTCTCAGATCCATTATTGTGCTGATTGGTTCCTTTTTGCAGAATTATATCCACTTGTAACCCTTTACTATTCACTAATTAATTATTAATCTCTAAGTTGTTTAGAAAGAATTTAGAATTTTATAGATGCAAACTGTTTCTACAGGGAAAGCTGGCTCTGGGAAAACCACACTTGCTGAAGCAATATGTAGAGAGCTTTCAAAACCACCTCATTTCGTACACTGGTTTGTGGTTCAGTGCAAGAACTTGAAAGGTATGCAACTTAATTCGTGCAAACTGAAATTACTCTCTGTGGTAATGCTTCAGTGCTTTGTTTGAGACGAAGACAAATATTCATGAAATAAATATTTTAGTTTAAATATGCCTTTGGTTATTTTAGTTCACTGAATAAGTCTGGTAAACTTCGTGCATTTAAGAATTTTCCCATTTCAGAGTTATTGGATTTTTCTTTAACTTGAAGTTGTAATATACTGGCTTAATTAGCTTCAACTACATTGTTTCAATCTTGAATTTAAGTATCATACTCTTCTTCACAAATTTACTGGGATGTTGTCCTCCACATATAGCAACAACATATGAACTCTTCTTTTAAAATAACAATTATAACAGCAAAAGCATTAGAGTAATTGATATCTTTTGTTACAGGTAAAAAAGTAGAAACTTTGCAGAAGTTAATGTTTCAGTGGCTGTCGGAATGTATGTACTACCAGCCAGCTATTCTTGTGCTTGATGACCTGGATTCAATTGCTGGAGTTGGCAGTTCATCTCCAGGAAATGAGGCAGCAGGAGAAAATAAATATTACACTAGGTAATTATTTATCATTTACCCAGATTGTGGATATGATTGAATCCGTGGTACATACCTTCTTATATCCGATTTTAGTCCTATATATCAATGAAATACACTTCCTATGTGCCTTTCAACTACATATTTTACTTCGGAATATAAAGCATATAATATATGATTTCATGTGTTAATTAACTAGGTTACCTTGTTGACTAGTGTCGGCTGGTGGGCCATCATCAGAACTGGGTGGTCTTCGCGCCTTCTGATTGTTTTTCCTGTGGGGATGTGTTTGTGTAATGTAATGTGGAGTCAAAAAGTGTGTGTGTTCTGAAATTGAATTGTGTGTATACATATTTCGTGCCTTATCTTGCCTGTACACTTGAAGTTTTAATGTTAATCTGTATGTATAGAAATTATTTCTTTATTAAGATAATTGTGTTAGAAGACTTTAATGACTAAATTAAGATTTATTTAGATTTATGTGTGTATAATAATATATGTAATTATCTGCTTGCTTGTTTCAATGGTGTTCAACTGAAGTATGCAGATATTGGCATCAACTTTAAGGATTACTCCTGTTACTTGGTGTGTAGAATGTTAGTTGATTGCTTCGGAAAGATGGTATGATGTACTGGTTTTCTGTACTGAACTGGTAATAAAGACATGGAAATATAATAATGTAATGAGAGAAGAATGGGAGTACCCCGGGAAAATCTACCATAACACCAGCATTTCCACCACAAATTCCATTTGGACCTATAAGAATTTGAATAAAAATTTGCACCAAGGAAAGCAGTTTGGCTAATTGTGTAATTATAGAAATGTAAATGTAATTGAGACTTTATGATATGTAATGTTTAACGTTTAATTGATTCATTCGTTTTATTTTGTGTTTCAGAGTTGGTGAAAGACTGAATGAACTTTTAGAAGAATACCAGACTTCAAATTCAATCTCAGTTATAGGAATAGCTCCATCTGTTTTAAAAATCAACCCCTCCTTGATGGCTCCACGTGGCCAAAATATTTTCAAGACTGTGTTGGAAATTCCAGAGTTGACTAAGGTTATTAATTCTTTTTTTATGTTGCAAGAGTTCAAAACTAAGTTTTGCTTGGACTATGTCAGTGGCTTTCAAAAAGCTGGTCAAACCACCTTGCTTGCTACCAATATTGAGACATTTTTCGTTACAACATTTTTAGTTCTTTGACTGCATGCAATTCATTAACAGTGTTTATCAAAACGAAATATTGAATTTGCCTCAGGAAACATATTTCGAAGTTTGTGCTGAACTTGGTCAGGGAGGGGTTAGGGGGAATGTAATCTTTTAACCTTCACACATGCAGTATCCTCTGAGTGTAACATAATAGTACATTATGCAACGAGCCTATAATGGTAGTAATTAAGACGCAAGTATGTTTATGAAACGACTTTTTATGCTCGACCATATTTCTAAGTTGAAATTATTCAAAATTAAGTCTTCTTATGGTTATGTGCGAACTGACCTGAATTGTGAGATGTGCGCAGACGCGAAAGTATTGATTTTTTCCGAGGCCGAATGTCATTGACCTTGACAGAGAATAAGATGAACATTAGTCTGATATAACCTGGAAATTGATTTAGAATTGAAAAACGAGATGACAAATTGAATGTATTTTAATATTATTTACAATTAACGCTAATTATCATAGTAACAGAACATAACCTTCTGCGACAGTATTGGATTTCCAGCCTCCGTGACTTTTCGCTAATTGTCTTTCGATTGCATATCCGAGAATAATCGATACTTGCGGTCTTATAACAGTACAAAGCTGACTTGTCATTGGCTGAACACCTGAACTTTAATGAATAGGTGTACTTTAATGACATGCATTAAAGGTCTGCTACCAGGTGTATAATTACTATATTTCGGCATGGTCGAGCATAAACATACATACAAGAAGTTATATGAAGATAAGAGTTACCGCTATATTCACATTTAAATCCAAATGAAGTATAAACGTGTGGTCATATGAGTTATTCATATGAGTTACAGCTATTCCAGTTACAGGGAAACAGACATTTCGTGAAAATATTTACTAAATATTTGATGTGTTCGTAAACAACATGTTACCCATAACTACAGCTTTGGATAGGAAAGGAAAAAGAAGAAGAGTCATTTCATGAGTTTTGCGAGCTGAAAGATACAGTGAGTTGAAATTCGAGGGACCTAAAGGCTTACACCATAGCCTGAAGCTTATTGTGCTTTGCTTACCACTCCTGTTCTTTGAATGATAACTATTGATGGACAGTCACACGCTTGGATGTATATAGCACCCTGCACTGTTAATGTAACTCAAGCTATGATAGTGATGATAATGATATGTGAAGAAACGATGGTGAAATGAGTCCGACTGGAAATCTTCCTAAATAATACCATTAATTTTAAGTGTCAGTAATATTAATTCTGAATTTTTTCTGGTAATTCCTCAGCAGATTTTTATATTTTGTTATATGCATTACAGAATGACAGAATGGACATTGTGAAGAACATAGTTTCCAATCGTAATGATGTAACTAACAATTCATCTTCCTTCAAGTGGGAAAAAATTGCTGGAAATTCAGAAGGTTTTGTTGTGCAGGATTTGGTGGATCTTGTTGATAAAGCTGTTTTCGAGTCTTGCAAGAGATCAGGTAATTGGAATATGTTATAATTTGATTACATGTAAACTTTCTCAAAATAATGAAATTGATTATATTTGGGGCAAGTATAACCCACTTAAAATCTGTTGTTAGATTATATTAATGCATAATACTACTATAATTTCGTTTTTATTGCATTGTATAATGTATTGATCTTTTGATTTATTTATTACGATTTTCTACTATCATTTTTGTCACAGTTCCAGAATGTAGTGAAACTTCGTCTGTGGAATTAAATGATACTGACTTTGAAGTAGCCTTGAAGAATGTTATACCTCTATCACAACGTGGGGTCGAACTCTACCAGGGTGAATCAAAAACTTGGGATGATGTCGGGGGATTATTAGAAGTGAAAGATGTTCTTATTGAAATTCTTCAGTGGCCTTCACAGGTGAATAATTGGATTGCGCTTATGCAACTTTTTTATACAGGGTGGAAGTGAAATAGCCTTGGAGATTTTCAGAGCGAATAGCTCATGTTGTATGTAACAAGAAACTATAATATGATATAGGTGGAAAGTGAATAGTTAAAGAAAAAAAAAAATTTTTTTTTCTCGAATGTTTAATAACCTTTTATTCATTAACTATTGCGAGTAGGATCGTGATTTTTGTCCATATCGATAGGAAATTAATAAAAAATAATTTATTCCTCTGTCGTATTTCAATAGTGTGGACGGTTTTTGTGTAAATTTAATTTTAAAAACCTCTAAATTCAAGTGACTGCAAGATTCAAACTAGTAGCAACATCGAGGCAGAGAACAGTTCACGTACCGAGACACGCCAAGTTCGTTGACCTCTTACGTCTGTATCACGAGTAGAGTGTGTTAGCAGCGATGTTGCCGGACTGCTGAAACTTCAAACTTAATTTTCTATTTAACAGTACATTTAATCACAAAACATAATATAGGTTTTCTATTCATTTCAGCGTATCCTATCGTCCTTTTCAATCTCCAAGGTTATTTCACTTCCACTCTGTATAATGGTCTGTATTTACGATATTTAATGCTGAGATTTTAACATTGAACTCCATTATTCTCTTTACTTCCCAGTATTTAATAGCGATATTTGACTGTAGCTTCAAAACGTAATAGGTGCAGAAGTGTTTCATATCTGTTTTCCTTTGAATATAGTAGAGAAATAGACAATTTATAATGTCATCAAGTCAACTTCAAGAAAGTGACAGCACAAACAGTCTTGATCTTGTAATTGATAATTTATGCATAGTAGCTGAGAAATTAATTTAGGTTTGTATTATTTATACATTGCCATGCTTTTGCCTTAAAAAATTTGGAAGAAAGAAATTGCAGTAAAATTTCTTTCATTCATTTCGTACTTTTATGTTTTTCACACTTCTTCTTTTTTTTTCTTTCTTTTTTTTTTTTTTTTTTGAGGTCCTTAAAAATTCCTGTACTTTCCATCGTAATTTATTTTAGATATACGTTTTTCATTTATTTGTTTTTTACACTTTGAAGCCCTGGAAGAAATGAAGCATCATTTGTACGATCTAAACCAATTTTACTTGAAATTAGGTTTGCCACTGAAGGGATGGCAATCTCCGAAATTGTTGAAGACATGCAGCAGGAGTTGTGGGAGGAAGATGACGATGATATAGATGATGAGCCAATGTCCAACAATCTTGTGTTCTTTAATCACACCGTTAGTCCTTTAGAAACAGTGAAACACTTCATTAATGCATCGTAATGTAAGTGAACAAATTATGGAACAGTTATCATAATTTGAGGGCATGGATTACTTAGGAGGAAACAAAAGTAAGCAGTCCAAAATAACTGACTTTATAGGTTAAGTCAATTTCGTAAAATTTTCTGAATTTCAGTTTGAAATGTAATATATCAGCCAGCTTTGGCTCTGAGCAACTAAGATTTCCTACAAATAATCTTACATTCTTCAAGAATATGTGTTGTAAATTTCAGTACTATATTATAGACTCAAAGATGGCTTAACTATAAACTTCTAAATTTCTCCTTGTGAAAATTTTACTAAATTGACTGAACTTGTTCTTCTCATATAGTCCTGAAATGCTATTTTAGACATTATTAAATGCCGTTTCAGTTACACGCTTTTCTCACTTTTTTTTTAAGTTTTGCTGTATGTAGAATTTATTTTACAGTGAATAATTTAATGTTGTTCCGTCACTGACTTAACATTTCATATATAAGGTATAAAGCCTTTATATTACATATTTATTTGTGGGTATTAATGTTTTCGTCACTACATGCGACATCAGTTTTTTACGCGACTTAGTTCATATCTGTCATCTTTTTCGTGGCTACAACATTTTGTCTGGGTGTATGTAATATTTAAATTACTACCACTAACAGCCTAACAATACAACTAGACAACATTGCTTAAGCGTGAATGGCTCGTTGTTGTTCTGAGTGGCTAAAAAGCCGCATGAATACTCATCCTTGTCTCATAATATCTCCTTGACCCAAATGTTAATGACTCAGCAGACTATGTTCTATTGCAGTCTAGGAGAAAATAATATAATTATTGTATTTGTTGTAGAAGATACATCTTACAATCAATCCTAAAATGCTTTTATTAACTGATGTATTTTATTTGTTTTACTGTTTAAAATATTAAACATATACTTGATTTGAAGGGAAAGAAACAGTAAGAACATAATGGTGGAAAGCATTATTGTTAATAGGTGTAAGTTGATTGATTTTGTCAATTACACAGAAGATAATAGCAGCATTTGTATTTTGTTTACAGTATCCTGATATATTTGCGAATGCTCCACTCAGACATCAGTCAGGTGTACTATTGTATGGAGCGCCAGGCACTGGAAAAACACTTCTGGCTGGAGCTGTGGCACATGAATGTGGTCTCAAATTTATCAGCATCAAGGTATTTGATTCTACGAATATTTTAAGCAGAATTCTTCTGTTTGCAATGTCTAGTTAGAAATGTAACAGAAGAAACACTTTCACAAGCATAAGTTAATTGAGTAAGCTTGTACAAGTTTAATACATACTACAATATATGCATATATTTGGTAATGTATATGCCCTGGATCTCTATTGAGGGAAGATGGCCTGGCCACTGCTTACTACATATTTACCGGAAAAAATAAAAAATGAGAATGTGGTATCTAAAGTTTTTCTTCTTTGTGTTATTCCGGGATGAAACATAGTACATCTACAAACTTTTCATTGAACTACTTCCTTGCTACTGCTTTTATTGAATATGTTTACATTATTTACATTCTTTACTTAATTAAACTACCTTTACTTACTCCTTACAGGGTCCAGAGCTATTGTCAAAATACATTGGTGCAAGTGAAGAGGCTGTAAGAAACATATTTCAGAAGTAAGATTGCATTATTGTAGTATTATTATAAACACTGTGGTTTAACAGAAAGCATATTATCAGTGCTGTCATGATCATTTTTTGTTGACCATATATCCACCCCTTATTTTTCTCCCTTGATATACAGGTATGTTTTACCCTTCTCTCTCTATCCCTTCGATCCTCATTTAATGGATGTTTTTATGTTGAAGAATAAGTAAAGAAATTATTTTACTTTACTTTTTAATTGTAAAACAACCTTGATTTAAAGAAAATGCCATGAAAATCTCACAGTAGATGCATACTTGTCTGGATAAATCCTGGAGCACATATCTGCAGCACTTCGGAATTTTTCGGTTATATTCTTTTGTATATACAAGGTGAACCGTAAGTAATGTCATTAATTCTGCAGTGCTTGGGAAAAGTGAAATAAGTCAGTTTCCACAAACCTTTTTTGATAATTTATTGACAACTTACACTGATTTATGTCGATTTGATTTTTTCTGTATGAATTATTGTAATGGGAGAAATACTTATGTATTTTTTTCCAAGCAAGCAGATGGTAAGTTGTCAATAAATTATCAAAAAAGGTTTGTGGAAACTGACTTGTGTCACTTTTCCCGAGCACTGCAGAATTTTAGGTGGTTATTCTTTGAGATATTTCAAACAAAAAAATGTAATACAATTTTGCTCGCCTTTGCTTCCTTTTCGAGATAAAAATTGTTTTATATGAAACATTTCATAGAGTTTTTTTGGGGAAGCCATTCATTTAATTTCCAATATTCTCAGTCAGTTTAAGAGAGCAGTGTATTATGATAAAAAGTGATTGAGGAAATTTTAGTTTTATCCTTTAAATGAGCAGAAATTTGATGCAAACAAATGTAACATTCCTTTTCATGACGAACAGTTACATTTGTTTGGACCAAATTTCTGCACATTTAAAGGACAAAACTAAAATTATTTTAATCATTTATTCTCATAATACACTGCTCTCTTAAATTGACTGAACATATTGTAAATTCAATCACTGGCTTTCCCAAAATACACTATTAAATGTTTCATATAAAATAAATTTTATCTCGAAAAGGAAGCAAAATCGAGCAAAATTGTATTAAACTATTTTGTTTGAAAGATATATAAAAAAAACCCCCCTAAAATTGACATTACTTATGGTTCACTCTGCATATGTTTCTGGATTCCAGTGCTGTTAGGTGGACCATTTATGTTTATGAACATCCAAGAAGATACATATGCTGTATTAGAAACAGTAGAAAATGATCTGACAAGGGAAGGGTTTCGGCTCGAACAGGAATTTCGTATCCAAAATTTGTATACAGGCCCATCCTTACATCTCTGTAAAGCTCCCAAGCATTCGTTTGTGTAATGTGTGGTTTGTGTGTTAGAGCACTGTACAAGTTGAGGGGTGGGGAGAGCACTGCACAAGTTAAGGGGGTGGGACACCTTACCCATATGCCTAGCCTAGCCTAGAAGTTAGTGCGAGTGGTAAAATGTCTAAAGCCCATTTAAGAATATTTTTCTCGAACGTTCTGTCTGAAAACATTGCATCTAATCAAAAGTGTACACTGTTGTGTGATTCATTGAATGCGCACAAGGACACAACCTTAATAAATGAATCATTCCAACGCTAGGACATAGAATGTATGATCATTCCACCTAAAAAAAAACTAAATATATCCAGACTCTGAATATCTATTTCCTTAGACAATATAAAATATGCTCGGAGGATAACAGATTACATAAGGACTCTTGCTGAGAATCCAGAACTTAAATTGGGAAATCGAGTGTTTATAATGAAAATGCACTCTGTTATTCATAACAGGTTGTCTGCTCCAGCATTCCACCCTGTGCTTCAGTATTCCTGCCAGTCAGCTGGCTACGTAAATCCTGAACGTGTCTCGGATTTCAGAAATGTAATTCAGATGGCATTTGATTTTTCAGCAATGGAGTGTGATTCAGAAGATTGTTCAGGTATTGCTTTTGCGTGTTGTGCTTATTGCTCTGCTCCATGCTGTTTCATGCATTTTATAGAAAATCATCATGTACATTTTTAAAGAAGTATATTGATCAACACCAACCAAACAGAGAGTTACACAAATGAATGCTTTTACGGTCTTCATCATCATTGTAAGGCAAGCCTCTGTACAAATTTTTAACCAAAAATTCCTGTTCGAGCCGAAACCCTTCCCTTGTGAGATCAGTACATATCTCCATGTACAAAACTCAGTTTATTGCAATCGACTCTGTCAAATGCCTTTTCAAGGTCCACAAATACTATTACAGTGAAACCTCGATCCATCGTGGTTATTATGACGATGACCAAATCTTTTAACATCTGTTATTAATATTGTTTCAGAGCTCAGAGTGCCAAGCCATGTATTCTTTTCTTTGATGAATTTGACAGTCTTGCACCTAGGTAAGCTCTTTTAAAAGTGTAAGTAAATAAATTTATTTCTTTTGGCTTTGGATTTCGTTGGTGCTTAGTTTGTGCCTACAAATTTAAAATAGTAGTTTATATATAAATTTTGATTAAAAGCACTTTCTTGTTTACCACTTGCGTTTTCTCCCTGTATCTACACTTTTTGACATGGAAAATGGTTGCTCTCCTTTAGTGTGAATTTGTTTAAGTGTCGTTTGGGTTAGTGCTTTAATGCACACGAGGAAATATTTATGGCTTAGTGGTACAGCTCTTGTCATTACAAAGATCAGGCTTCAAATCTCTATGTAAAACACACGCATGTAAACACAGCGCATATGATGATTCCCGAGCTATTCTGAGGTGGAACTTAGTCTCTAAACAGCGACCAATTCCCGTGTCAAAGAGTGTACATATTTTTTTATATATATACGAGTTTTAATGTAAAGAAAAGTTTATTCATTGATAGTGTTCTGCCCTTTGTTCTGCCTTAGGGCAGGTCTTTCACTGCAAACCCAGCATTTTCCAGTCTTTCCCATTTTCTGCTTTCCTCTTAGTCTCCACATATGATCCATATATCTTCATGTCGTGTATTTTTGGTATCTTCTTTTGTCCTGAACTCTTTTCCTGTTCACCATTCCTTCCAGTGCATCCTTCATTAGGCAGTTTTTCTCAGTCAGTGACCCAATCAATTCCTTTCTCTTTTCTTGATCAGTTTCAGCATTATTCTTTTTTCATCCACTCTTTCCAACACAGCTTCGTTTCTTATTCTGTCTGTTCATTTCACATGCTCCATTCTTCTCCATATCCACATTCCAAAAGTGCTTCTAGTCACTTCTCTTCATTTCGTTAATGTCCATGTTCCTGTCCCATACAATGCTATACTCCACACAAAGTACTTCCCTAGTCTCTTTCTTAGTTCTTTTTCCAGAGATCCGCAGATGTTCCTTTTTCTATTAAAAGCTTTCTTTGCCATTGCTATCCTCCTTTTGATTTCCTGGCAGCAGCTCATGTTACTACTTACAGTACATCCCAAGTATTTGAAGCTGTCCACTTGCTCTACTGTCTCATTTAGAATTCGCAATTTTACTCTCTTTACTTTTCTTCCTATGACCATGACTTTCGTCTTATTTGCATTTATCTTCACCCTATACTGCTCACAGCTGTCATTTAGCTCCAGTAGCATATCCCTTAGTATCATCTCCTCTCCTGCTAACAATGCCACATCATCAGCAAATCTTATGCATTTTATTCTTCTTTCTCCTACTATAACTCCTCCCATGTTCTGAAAACTGTTAATTAAATCCTTCACGTAGATGTTGAACAGTATAGGTAATGAAGGACATCCTTGACATACTCCTCTCCCTATATCGCTTTCTTCTGACTTTTCTTCTCTTGTCCTCACTTTGACTAGTTTCATGTAAAGGTTACTGAACAGCTTCCTCTCTTTCCAATCCACACCAATTTTCTTTAGAATCCCCATCAGTTTATTCCAATCTACTCTGTCAAACCCTTTTCTAGGTCCACAAATATCACATACACTTCTTTATTCTTGTCTAAGTATCTTTTGCCGATTGTTCGTAATAGTCCAATTGCATCTCTCATACCTTTTCCTGAAGCCAAACTGCCCTTCTTCCAACTGTTCTTCCATCTTAGAATATAAACGTCGATTCAGTATCTGCAGAAGAATCTTTGCCGAGTGTGATATCAGACTGATAGTCCTGAACTCGTTACATTTCTTGGCATTATTTTTCTTCAATATTGGAAGTAACACTGTCTCCGTAAAATCTTTAGGCCAATTCCCCTTTCTCATATATTTTATTGTCTTCAGCCAAGCATTTCACTAATTCAATAGGAATTCCATCAACTCCTGTTGCTTTCCCATTCTTCATTTTCCTAAACACTAGTTCAGCTTCTTTGCTTAAAGTGGAAAATCCTTTTTCGTCTTCTGATATAACTGCTTCGTCTTCTATAGCTAAGTCATCTGGACGATTCCCTCTCTCATATAACTCTTCTACATATTTCATCCATCTGTTCAGTATTCCTGGTCTGTCTGTTATTTAATTTCCGATTTCATCCTTTATCAACTACAGCTGTTCTTATTTGTGACATTCAAACATTTTACTTTGCGGTACATTAAATCATATCTTTTAGTCTTCCTTCGCCTTATGAGTTTCTCTTCTTAGTTCGTTGTTAAGTTTCCTGTAGTTTCTTCTACAGTACCTCCTTCTGTGTTTATGTTTTTCCATTTTCTCCTTTCCTTCATCTTCTCTGTCATTTTCCCTGTGATCTAAAGTTTATTTCTCATACCTTCTCTGTATCGTATTGTTTCTTCTGCTGTTGTCTGTGTAGTGTATACAGCTTTTTAGATGAGTCCAGTACTCATTACTGTTCTCAGGTGTGGATTCTAATGTAGCAGTTTTTCATTCTTCAGTCACCTAAACATGGCAATGAAAAGTATCAAGATGAAAATGATTACCTTATTACTTCAGAATTGTAGCCATTTTAATGACACACTGAACATTTTTATGTTATTTCTTTTTATAGTAACCGATCATCGATGTTATTCCTGTAATTTTTATCTTATAGCAAAGATAAAAATTACAGGAATTAGTTCTGCACTAAAAGACTTGGAGATGCGTTCAAATAATTTATTTATTCACTGTTTCTATGCTGTAATAGTTTCTCTAGTAAAGTTCGCAAAGATGTAGCTGAAATCATTTGAGTATAAACAAGCATGAAGTTTTTAAATTTTTTCATTTTTTTTCTTTCTTAACTTCAGCTAACTTCTAAAATTTGATAAAATAATACCGTGTATAATTCTTGATAATCAATATGTTGTGTTGTGTCTACAGGAGAGGTCATGACAGTACTGGTGTGACTGATCGTGTAGTCAATCAGCTATTGACACAGCTGGATGGAGTTGAGTCCTTATATGGTGTCTGGGTTGTAGCTGCTACCAGTAGACCAGATCTAATTGATCCTGCTCTTCTGCGTCCTGGCAGACTGGATAGAATACTGAACTGTCCTTTGCCTGATAAGGTGTGTGCGTATTTTTGTGTAATAGTGAAGATTGGAGAAAAATGTCTATGTCTTACTTGCTATGGATTTGTAATTAAAGATATGAATGTTTATTTAATTTTAAGTTACAAAAAATCTTTTCATATTTATATGTGCAAATTGTTGCATATTTTATCAGTCCTAGGGAAGTGATTATAGAATATTAATACGTTTTTATTTATAATTTATTCACTTATTTATTCGTATATTTTAATAGTCATATTATGTACATTATGAACATATGCGTCTATTTGTTCCTAACTCTGTAGTTCTAGTTCTTTTGTAAGTTTGAGAACTTTTCCTGAAAGGAAGACAGTTTTATTCTGAAGGATGTGTTTAAGCATATGAGCAATTCAATGAAATGTATCAATGTAATGATGATTAAAAAATTATTGAATAGTGGAAAAGAAATTTAGAAGATAGAATAGAAGACCTTATGTATTGTAGCCAACATCATTATGCATTTGACTATTGTAAATTGTATCAGTTTCTTTTGTTTCTGGCTGAAGAGAAGGCTTGATGGCCCTAACTTCGCCAGAATAAATAAGTATTGTTGTTATTGTTATCATTATTATTGTTATTAATTAGTATTATGATCATCATCATCATCATCATCTGTGCTGTCTATCCACAGTTGATTCCCGATTTACCACGCAAATTGTCTATAGCTGCATTTAGATTGACAACAGGCCATGACTGTTTGGCCAAGTGTCTGCATAGAATTGGAATATATCAGTCCCCTAAATGTCCATTGTGCGACTCAAATCAAGAAATGGATTCAGGACACCTCAAAATCTGTGCGTCAGTGGCTGACCATGACAATATCTTTGAAAAATATTGGATTTCAAGAGGTCAAATGACTTTATTGTCAAATGCCTAGCATTAGAAAACAACAACAAATCTGACCACAACACTGTTTTTTCTTTTCTTTTTTTTTAACATTTGATTACTTATAACCTAGATGTGTTAAAAGTCTTACTTCCAACCTAGAATTTGATGTAGGATTCATTAAACTATTGTGTTTCCCATTGGAACATCCTTTTGTGAGAAGTATTTACAGATTTTTATGGAAATGTAAGAATAGGCTAATGAGATCAGTTTTAGAAGTAAAATAACAGTGTTAGGAAAAAACTTAAAGATTTTACACAGACCTACTCTGCAAAGGAAAATTGATTTGTGTTATTATTTTGCAGGCAAGTCGATTGTCCATTTTACAAGCATTGAGTCGCAAGCTTACTTTGTCAAGTGATGTTGATTTTGAAGAGATTGCAGATAAATCAGAAGGTTTCACTGGTGCTGACCTCCAAGCAGTGTTGTATACTGCTCAGCTCACAGCTTTGGAGCAAACTATTGCACTACAAGGTAACAAGTCTTGTGTTATATAACTAAATACCTTTCTGTATTTGAAAGTAAAAGGACTTGTCCATTCATTTCATTCTACATATCCTTGCAGCTAATTTTTACTGATTCCAGGTGTTTCTATTCCACACTTGCATTTACTCTCTGTTCGAAGTAGTGGATCTAGTTTCATCTCCAATGATTATTCATTGCATTAAAGCAGCGTGATCCAACCTGTGGCACTTGTACTAATTTTGCTGGCCCTCGACCCTTTCATACATTTTTAAAAATATATTGTAATAATTACAGTAGCGTGCAAATTAATCCGAACAACATAATTACTTATGCAAAAACACTCAAACGGGATAAAAAAAGGATCTAAGACATACCTCAGTAATCTATGTGGCCTCCCTTGTTCCTAATAACAGCTCTGAGACGATTTGACATGGATTCCACTAATTTCCCACAAATATTCTTCATTTCTTCATCGCGAAACCATACACCAATGAGGGCAGAAATCATCTTCTCCTTTGTAGAACAATCCATTTTTTGCATTCTTCTTTTGCAAATTGACCACAAGTTCTCAATGGGGTTGATGTCGGGTGAGTTGCCTGGCCAGGGGAGTACCTGAATATTCTTCTTGTTGAAGAATTCTGTAGTTTTTCGAGACGTATGGCATGGTGCCAGGTCTTGTTGGAACACACCTCTGCCATCTGGAAATGATTTTTGCAGCTGGGGTACGATTCTGGTTTCCAATAAGTGAATATATTTGTCAGAATTCATCATTCCCTTGATAGGTATTAATGCTCCAGGCCCTTCATGTGTAAAACAACCCCAAAACATTACTTTAGGGGGGTATTTGGGTGCTTGTTGGAGATGAGCTGCTGTTACTTTTTCGGATCCTTTCCGTACGTAAGAAACATGGTGGCCGTGGGCCTCGAAATGAGACTCGTCGGAAAAAAGTACATTCTTCCAGTCATTCACTGTCCAGTGTTGATGTAATTTTGCCCACATTAAGCGTTTTTGCACATAACAGGGGTTAGCAGTTGCTTCTTAATAGGCTTATGAGCCCTTCGTCCAGCTTCCAAAAGCCTACGCCGCACTGTTGTGACGTGAATATTCACCCCAGTGGTAGCCATTAACTCGCGGGTTAAGTCGACAGCAGTTAGTCTAGGATTTAATTTACTTTTCCTGACAATTAAACGATCATCTGCAGGTGAAGTCTTCCTTTTCCGGCCACAGTTTCCTTTTTTCTGGGGTGTGATGGATCCAGTCTCCCTGTATCGCTTTATGATTGAATTAACAGTAGCCAAACCGATGTGACATTCTGCAGCAATTTGCCTCTGTGTCATAGAAGAATGCTCTGCTAATATTATAATTTTAGACTGTTTTCGTGGAGTTGTATCCATTTGTGAAGACGACAGAATGTACACAGGATTGTAGTATTGTCTTCAACACAACTGAAATGCTTATAAGTACAAAACGACAGGCAAAATGTCACATATTATAAAAAAAATAATAACGACAGACCTTCAGTAATGGAATTACACGTACTACAGATGTCAATTAAAGCGGTATGAGCAGCTGTGAGGCCAACAATGACAGAAAATGTAAAAATTTGTCGTGTTCGGATTAATTTGCACGCTACTGTATGTATAAACCAACAAGATAAATTCTAAGTTAGATTTCAATACGAAATTTTGCATTCAAGTCTTGTAGTCTCCGATAGATGACAGTTCATTGAATTTGAGTTTCAAGATGTTTATTCCAGTTTATTAAAGAACGCATGAAAAATTTAGCTATGTACTGGATACGACAAATACTGAATTTGTTTTTGCGGACAGGCAATAGCTGTTTGAATATTTTCTGGAAAAAACTCAAAACAGTTACAGATGGTTACTGAATCCACTTTTAGACAATTGCATTCAATTGGCTGAAATTAAAAAAAAAAAATATCGAAGAAAAACTCGTTGAAATATACGTAAAGATTAATTTTTGGTCCTATAGAATATATCTGTTATGGTAACAATATTCTTTATGTAGATTCTTCCACCAACAGTGCATATTACTGTGGAATCCCGGCTACTAAGTCACTCAGTTGAGTGCGCTCCTTGTATAATGGCAGTTGACTTAATATATGTTAATATATATGTCGAACTTGGAGTCAGGCCACAAAAGGAAAAACACTAGAGGAGAGGAATTCGATCTGGTGCTGTGGATTGAACTTTGACATAGTTCAGTGGTTAGAGCACTTGGTACGTAGAACCAAGGACCTGGATTCGATTCCCGGCACTGGAGCGAATTTTTCTTCTCTAATAATCATCATTTAAATAATATGTTTCTACTAATGAAATGCTGAAACTAGACTTTTTTTCCAGAGTGTAGGCCAGTCTTGGATCAAAAGAATGCAAGAATAACTCGAACTTGCAGAAGAAGCTCTTAAATTTTTTATGAAATTTGCAACCTTGTATTTATGCAAAATAAAGTTTTCGTCTATGATTGTCATTAAAACAACGAGAAAGCTCCTTGATCAAGAAAATGATATCACTGTGCGTTTGTATCAAATAGCACCTTTATTATCATACCAACCCAATAAATGCCCAGACAATTGTGCTTGTGCTCTTCAACGAGCGTTGTCCTCCTACATCATCTCTATGAAGCAAAGTCTGTTATGGATGACTTCATGTATAGGGCTATCCCTAATTTACGTGTGATTTGCCTAATTTACCGCCACTTCATTGATAGTCACTTGTAGGTTCATATCAGGATGGACTTGCTCAGTGTTGTCATCAATAGAGGATGAGCATCCTGCTCCTTCTTCGTGCTTAACACTTATCCGACTGTTCTTGAACTTCTCAATCCATTTGTGCATGCTCTATTAGATAAAGTGCTGTTCCCATATTGTGCTGAAAGTTGTTGTTGTTGTTTTCTAATGCCAGGCGTTTGACAATAAAGTAATTTGACCTCTTGCACTCCAATATTTTTCAAAGATATTATCATGGCCAGCCACTGAAGCACAGATTTTGAGGTGCTACGAATCCATTTCTTGGTTTGAGTTGCACAATGGGCAGTTAGGGGACTGATATATTCCAATTCTATGCAGGTGTTTGGCCAAACAATCATGGCCTGTTGCCAATCTAAATGCAGCTACAGACGATTTTCGTGGTAAATCGGGAATTAACTGTGGATTATGATGCAGAGAGTTCCATTTTTTCCCTTGAGATTGTGTTATCAAATTTTGTTTGTTGAAGTTTAAGTATGTAGATTTAATAAATCTTTTCACAGAATAATAAGTAGATTTAGTAACAGGTCTGTAAGTAGCAGTGCTGCCCTTCTTTGCTAAAGCATCCGCATTCTCGTTTCCCAGGATTCCACAATGGGATGGTATCCATTGGAATACAATTCTTTTATTGAGTGATATTAATTGAGAGAGCATTTTAGTTATTTCTGCTGTTTGAGATGAAGGTGTGTGTTTAGAGACGATTGATAGAATAGCTGCTTTGGAGTCTGACAATATAACTGCATTCTTAAATTTATTGTTGTGGCATAGAAGATTCCTGAGACTTTCACTTATTGCAATGATTTCCCCATCAAAACTTGTTGTTCCATGTCCAAGAGATCTATAAAGTGAGAAGAGACAGCACGTAACACCTGCACCGGCACCTTGTTCTCTGGAGATCAAGGATCTGTCGGTGTATAAATGAAGCCAGTTTTGTGGAGAGTACCTAATATTAATTGTCTCTAAAGACAATTGTTTCATTATTTCAGTGTTTACTTCTGATTTCAGTATTTCTTCTGTTAAATTTAGATTATATTCTATATTTAATAGAGTTAAAGGGTTTGGTTTAATGTGTAACTTTTCTTTTAAATTCGGGATTGTGCTGAAAGTCTGTCATG
Source organism: Periplaneta americana (assembly GCF_040183065.1). Taxonomy (NCBI): domain Eukaryota; kingdom Metazoa; phylum Arthropoda; class Insecta; order Blattodea; family Blattidae; genus Periplaneta; species Periplaneta americana. Next base: position 156,696,860 of record NC_091119.1, read on the forward strand.
AATTTCGGCCTTTAGTATACTTTCAGCCCCAGATCACTGCTCGCTGATCTTCTTTGGTGCAATTCTATAAAAGCAAAAAGGGAAAGTGACTGATCAAGTTCATACTTTCAGTTAAAGTGACGACAGAGGCACCCTGTTTTTATATGCACCCACAGAAAGCAGTACAGTTAAACTAAAAACATAATAACAAGCGTGATAATTACTGCGTTTGCTGATTATCCACAGTAACAGCAGACGAAGATATAATTATAGCAAGTGTAGCCATTGTTATTATTATAGGCAGTTTAACAAAAAGAAAGTTAAAAAGCAAAAGACGATGGTGGCAGATGCCACTCTACGAAAATCGCAATTGATTATATAGAGACACTGACTTGGTTAATAATTTACGTCGAATTGAATCGGGACAGTTTCACAACTTCTGTCGCAAATCGAAACAGACTAAGAAATATTACTTGCAAAATATGGCCATAAAATTTCCTGTTTCCTATATACATCAATAAGTTTGATGACAGCTTCTTCAGTCCACTCGAGTTTCGACATCCTGTTGGTGAAATTAAAGTAACCACTGAGTTCTGCTACAAACTGCAAACAAGTGGCAAATTCCGTTCACAACGAATACCAACTTCCTTTGATGTAATCGTCTGTAGCTGCATTTAGATTGGCAACAGGCCATGATTGTTTGGCCAAACACCTGCATAGAATTGGAATATATCAGTCCCCTAACTGTCCATTGTGCAACTCAAACCAAGAAATGGATTCGGAACATCTCAAAATCTGTGCTTCAGTGGCTGGTCATGATAATATCTTTGAAAAATATTGGAGTGCAAGAGGTCAAATGACTTCATTGTCAAATGCCTGGCATTAGAAAACAACAACAACTTCCTTTGATGTACCAAAAAGCGACGGATCACTATTGAAGGCAAATCAAATGATCGGTTTGCCTTTGCTGTGCTGTATACACATTCTGATTTCAATTAGTGAATGCATTCATTTGTCGTTCGTTTGTTCGTTCGTTCGTTGTCCGTTTGCTACGTGTGTACGCACCTTTATATGAACACCATTATAGAAAGTTTAACTGATGGAAATAAATATATGAAGAGATATTTAGCAAGAAATTATTGCGTCTATTTCAGGAACAGACCCTCAGATGACTATAGACGAAGTTGAAGTACTGCACAACAAAACAGACCACAATTTTGTAAGTAATTGTTTGGCTGTGTTAATATTCCTTTCATTTATTTTAATTTATGCAATATTTTTATTTATTATTAATTTTACTGTTATTGATGATGATGATTAATTCTACTATTTTCTGAGATTCAGTTTTCAGAATAATGTCTTTTTCCCCTCCACTAATGTTACCTGTTCATTACTAATTAAACAGTTACAGAAATGCAGGTTTTATCAATAATAATAATAATAATAATAATAGTGATGATAATAGTAATAATAATGATAATAAACCCAATGGCCTATTAATGGTCTCAATGCTGAATTTCAGTCAGTTTTATCAATTTACATTATAAAAGCAGAACTCTTTCCACCACTGCTGCTACCACCAATATCATCCTATTTAGTTTTAGAAGTTCCGTTAATGTAAAAAAAAATTAACGTCCTGTATCCTTGCATGAAATCCAAAGATCCAATCAGAGTGATTGCAAAGGTGCTGCTTTTTAAGATGTCAATCGTTAAAATATGCGCCTAACTAAGAAATGCCAACGTTAAAAAAATAGTAATTGTAGCATGTAGAGAGAATTTTAGATCATTTCATGTTCCATATTTTAATTTTTATACCACTTTATTTTTTTAAATAAAAAGGTAGCCATAAATCACACTATTTAAGTTGTATAATTTCATATCTTCATTTGATTCAACATGATGAACATTAATTATTGTATTGCAATTTAACTAAAAGAAACAAATAATTTAATTTTAAATAATCATAATTATTTTCATTCATGAAATACGCCTTTTAAACCTATTCTGGCCCATTTGTAGATGCTTAAGAGGTCTTCATGGTCCTCTGTAAGAGGTCTTCATGTTCTTCTCTGTCCTCTGTAACATGAAATAATACACTAAAATAATACCAAAATTTGAATGTCTTCAATTGTTACATAAATATTTATATTTTTGTAATATAGGCCTACCTTGTATAAAACGAAGGTATTTGTATACATTTTTATAAATACCGTGCTTTATAGAGTTATGGGCCATTCCATGTATGCAGGTGTGATATTTGAACAACATTTTCAATGTAATAACAATCTTTATACATGCTAAAATATAACAATTTATATAAACACTGCTGACTAGGACTAGCTTTGTTGTACTTTCATTCTGACAAAAACTATAAATATACTGTATTTTACAGACCTTTAAAAATATGTTATGGGTGTGACAAATTTTGTACATACCAATACACAATTACCTGTTTATGTTGAAGTCTTTGCTAAGTTTTAATGAAATTCTGCAAAATTAAAAGGTTCTGAGATGTCACAGAACTGCCATTTTTGTGGACATTATTTTTATTCTATAATTTGTACAATAAAATTATCTTTTAAATAATCGTGGCCGTATGTGAAACATATCTTACTTTGTTCGATTTTGTGAATTTTAGCCATATGCACAAAGCTAGGTGTGCATATACTGTACATGTGTCAATATAATTTTTTTGCATAATCATTGTTTTTTTTTACAGCTATTGATACATTAGGCCTTGAAAGTTAGAATTCCCACACAGAAACTTGTTGCTAGGAAAACCATTCTTCATAACATAAAACTATACTGAAATAGACCCATTACAGTGCACTTATTGTTACTTAGTTACCATTACAGTGCAGTTTTGCGAAGGCTTTGGAATAAACTTTTCCTTGATTTTGTAAAAAGAACTTCCCAAGCTTATATCATAATATAGTACTATTATGAAATATTAAATATGTAAATGTGTCATTCATAAAGCTATGCAAACACAGTCTCCATAAATCAGAAAATTAAGTGAAAATAAAGACTGCTGATAATTTCATTGACAGTCTTATGACAGTAGATAAGGACAATGAATAACAATCTTCACAGGCCATTATACAGTTCCTGTGTCACACACCATACTCACATAAATAAAGTGTCTTGTAAGCTGGTAGGCCTACGTGGCAATGTTACAAGTTTTTCAGTGGGGCAGTGAAATAGTTTTGTGTGTGTTTTGTCTGTAAAACATGGCACATACAAAAACTACCATGTTCTGATTGGTTATAAATGAACGAAAACATTTAAGTATTGTGTTATTATCATAAAATTACACATAGGTATACTGTCACCTATTTTATGTATTCACTTGTTACATTGAACATTTGTTGTATCAGTGCATAAGTTTTTGTGTCCCTTCTTCGAAGTAGTCTGTCACCTAACTGTAGTTCACTTTACTTGAGCCAACTGCAAGAAATAACTTTTATATGTAAGAAACGGAATTTTTTTTTGTGACATTGGGCAGCAGAAGATAAAAAATGGAATAAAGTTATAGCCCTATATTGTGTATTATAATTGGTATTTGATTTGTCGATTAATTTGTATTTACAGGAGCGAATCAGTGGTCCTGCGATAAGTCATGATAACCTGAGAACCGCTCTAAATAATACGAGACCTTCCCTTTCAGACATGGAGAAGCTCAAGTACCGTTTCATGTAAGTAGAATTCCTATCTTCATAAATTAATGTATTTTTGGACAGTTTCATAATGACGACTTTTGATTCTCATCTTAGTATTGAAAAGTCATTGATTTCTGCATCTATAAATTACCGTGCTTAAGAGTAAATTTCCGTGCCTAAAAGTACTTTTAAGCACTCTAATTAGGAATACTGAAAACATAAATTCCAACGATTCATTTATTTATTCCTAACAACCAGCAAAACAATCACCATAGCCTACTACATATCCAAAGGTCGTGTGAAATCTATCTCTTTCTGTACGAATGTAATACAGTAGCATGCAAATTAATCCGAACAACGTAATTACTTATGCAAAAACACTCAAACGGGATAAAAAAAAGGATCTAAGACATACCTCAGTAATCTATGTGGCCTCCCTTGTTCCTAATAACAGTTCTGAGACGATTTGGCATGGATTCCACTAATTTCCCACAAATATTCTTCATTTCTTCATCGCGAAACCATGCACCAATGAGGGCAGAAATCATCTTCTCCTTTGTAGAACAATCCATTTTTTGCATTCTTCTTTTGCAAATTGACCACAAGTTCTCAATGGGGTTGATGTCGGGTGAGTTGCCTGGCCAGGGGAGTACCTGAATATTCTTCTTGTTGAAGAATTCTGTAGTTTTTCGAGACGTATGGCATGGTTTCAGGTCTTGTTGGGACACACCTCTGCCATCCAGAAATGATTTTTGCAGCTGGGGTACGATTCTGGTTTCCGATAAGTGAATATATTTGTCAGAATTCATCATTCTGTTGATAGGTATTAATGCTCCAGACCCTTCATGTGTAAAACAACCCCAAAACATTACTTTAGGGGGGTATTTGGGTGCTTGTTGGAGATGAGCTGCTGTTACTTTTTCGGATCCTTTCCGTACGTAAGAAACACGGTGGCTGTGGACCTCAAAATGAGACTCATCGGAAAAAAGTACATTCTTCCAGTCATTCACTGTCCAGTGTTGATGTAATTTTGCCCACATTAAGCGTTTTTTGCACATAACAGGGGTTAGCAGTTGCTTCTTAATAGGCTTACGAGCCCTTTGTCCAGCTTCCAAAAGCCTATGCCGCACTGTTGTGACGTGAATATTCGCCCCAGTGGTAGCCATTAACTCGCGGGTTAAGTCAACAGCAGTTAGTCTAGGATTTAATTTACTTTTCCTGACAATTAAACGATCATCTGCAGGTGAAGTCTTCCTTTTCCGGCCACAGTTTCCTTTTTTCTGGGGTGTGATGGATCCAGTCTCCCTGTATTGCTTTATGATTGAATTAACAGTAACCAAACCGATGTGACATTTTGCAGCAATTTGCCTCTGTGTCATAGAAGAATGCTCTGCTAATATTATAATTTTAGACCATTTTCGTGGAGTTGTATCCATTTGTGAAGACGACAGAATGTACACAGGATTGCAGTATTGTCTTCAACACAACTGAAATGCTTATAAGTACAAAATGACAGGCAAAATGTCACATATTATAAAAAAATTAATGACAGACCTTCAACAATGGAATTACACGTACTACAGGTGTCAATTAAAGCAGTATGAGCAGCTGTGAGGCCAACAATGACAGAAAATGTAAAAATTTGTCATGTTCGGATTAATTTGCATGCTACTGTATTCTTTCATCTTTAAAATCAGAAGTTCGCCATTGCGAGAGAAAGAATCAACAATTTTATTCTCTTTAAAATATAAATACATTAGGAATTCTTGAGTGACTGTCTAAAAAAATCTTGTATAAAACACATGCGAAACTAGCATTTTATGCACTCGCTATGTCCATTTTCTCTTCTGGTTATTGGACAATCTTCATTTCTCGAACTTAAAACACTATCATTTCGCAACTTGTTGCATAAATAGTTATTGCAGATGTTATAATCTTAAAAAATCCATTGCTCTCGGCTGGATTTTGAACCAGCAGACCTCGGATCCATTTGTAAAATCTGTAACCACTAGATCACCAAAGACAACTCCGTTATATTATGTAAATCACATGCTCCAAACATATAATTCCTTAGCTGCAATTTATTTTTTTCCTGATATTTTCAGAGAACAAAAAATATTGTGACAATACATCTCCAGAAGGTGTATGCAGTTTGAACAATTTATAGTTTCCTAAGTCGATGTTCTCCTAAATAAGAGAATACGTATTCTTGAAGTTACTTGCAAAATTGTTAGGGACATGTCGTTAAATAATTTATTTCATATCCAATGAAAAAAAATTAAATCACTGCATAATTTTTTTCGGTCTTGATTTATTTCTTTACAACTTGCCACAAAATAATTTTGGTATGTAAACTGCTGGTATTTTTTCATTATGTTCCACACACATCTGCACTCTGACGAAGTTTCTCTTAATCACTCACTTATTCACTTTGTTGTATGTTTCGTAAAAATGTACAATTTATTTAATAATTTATCCTTTCAGTTACGAAAAATTCGAGAGGTCACATGGTGGAACCTCTCCTGAAGACATGGCTTCTATGCCTCAAAGAGCAACGTTGGCTTAATGCAGTGGTAAAATAGAATTATTTGTTCGTTATTATTGTTACTTATTTCTGCTGTTAAATTCTTTTTGTTGATTAAAGTGTATACTGGGTGTTCAGTTCAAAGTGTGTCATGGCTCGCTGTATGCCGTCATATGGCTAGTCGATGAGCCTAGAGAATTCAATCTTCCTACACTTCTGCAGAGGTGTATAACCTATGTATCAGAGAAGTTGCCTAGCAAGTATGGCGTTCATTCTGAAAAGTACTTACCGATATGTACGGTAACGCTGGTAGTGGCAGGAATGTGAACTGTTTGGAAACATGTACTGAGGTGGGTTTTTTTCTTACTGTCGGGATATGTGGAGAGGGTTAAGACGATTATTTACGTATTTGTTGACATTAACTTCGACGGACAACATGGATACGGAGCATTTGATTTGTATTGTGGAATGTTACCGTACACAACCGATAACAAATACCCTGCGTACGACTTGGCTGCGCAAAACACAGTTCGAAAGAGGTTATGGTAGCACACAGACCGTACAGACCGCCATCTGTTGCTACAACGTTCAAGTTATACCGTACACGTTCTCAAGTTCAGATTGAACACCTTGGTTAATAAGCAACTTCTCTGACATAAAAGCTGAAACTCACTTCAAATCGCTGACTCACAACAGTGACGTCATGACACACTTTGAAATGAACACCCAGTATATCAATAGTACAAAAATTATGAAATATTGAGTTTTGAAATGTAAAGAATAATTTTGTGCATGTAGTAATGTATAATGAGGCAGTTTTGTAAAACTTTTTATTTACTCTCTGTTTTTAACAACGAGAAGTCCTTTAGCCTTGTATTAGATCGTCTCATAATTAATATCGGTTTGGCTTCTGGCATAGCTCAGTCGACTAAGGCACTGACTGTCGGCCACTCGCGCTTTTATTACTAAACCACACGTTCTGGAATCTTTGATTCGCGTGGCTTTCAGAATCTTCGAGAGAAATACGCTTCTAGATGTTTACCTTGCTCTCTCCACTCTGCGCCATCACCGTAGTTCTCCTCCCCTCGCTCCGTGCCGCGCTACAGCTCCTACTGAAGCTCGAATTTCCGTTTCCCCACTCCTTTCTTCTCGCTAGATGCGCGCGCACACTCCTGAGGCAACCAGAGCAATCCAGACTGGTGCCACAATATATTAAATGATATCTAGCCTTGGTTTATTTCTGGTCATTTTCACTCAGCTATCTTGGTCAAATCTTTATTCACCTTTAACATCTGACATTGTAGAACGTACCCAATAGGCTTGTGCGTCTCAAGAACACGCAGTGTAGGTGCTTTGACATCCCTGATGTAGCACAATAATTGTTTCAGTGTTTCAGTGATGGAAAAGGAGACAGTAAAGATTTATAACGTCCTGGAAGACATAAAGTATAGAGTCTTGGGAGAAAACCCACAGAAAAGTACTTGTAGGTTGTCAGAAAAATTTGATGCTTCAAAAGATAATAATACATCGCCATATAAAGTTGCTTAGAAAGTCATACAGAAATTGTAGATCTGTAGCTCATGAATTGGCACCTCAACAAGCTCAATGCAGAGTGGCTGTCTGTCTATCACTAATCCCATGGATGAATTCAGGAGAATTGTCACATGTGATGAAAAATGTGTATATTATCACAACTCTGACATCTCAAAACAGTGGGTCGATACCCATCAGTCTGCCAAAGTCGTCGTTAAACAAAATTGGTTCAGCTCCAAAGTAATGTTATGTGTCTGGTGGAATTTTGAAGGTATGATTCATTGGGAGTTTGTTCCAAATGGACTTGCAATCGATGCGGATCTTTATTCTCAACAGCTACAACGAGTTCATGAAGTTTTGAGAGAGTGGTACCTGACATTAGTTAATCGAAATAGAATTCTCTTGCAACAGGACAATGCGAGATCCCATACCACTTGTAAAACTAAGGGAAAAAATTCAGGAATCGAACTACTACCTCACCCGGGATATAGCCCTAATCTTGCGCCTTCAGATTACAATCTGTTTCGATCCGTGACCCACTTCCTACATGGAAGAAATTTCCAGAACTTGAAAGAGGTTGAAATAGGTATCACCGAATTCTTTGCATTAAAAACCAGAAACTGGTACCATCGTGGGATAACAAACCTCTCAGAAAAGGTGGCAGAATCTAATGGCCTTTACTTTGAAGATTAGATTAATTTCTTGTGACAATAACTTCAACCTAAAATTTTGTACATCTTGATTACACAACTTTTAATGCTATATCACTTGGGAATGTAAAGTATATATATATATATATACAGGGTGTTTCAGAAATACGGGGCATAATTTCAGGTATGTATTTCCCACATGTAGACAATCAAAATAGTTCATTACAACATGTGTCCGGAAATGCTTTATTTTGATTGTCTACATGTGGGAAATACATACCTGAAATTATGCCCCGTATTTTTTAAACACTCTGTTATATATATATATATATATATATATATATATATACTTTCATGTGTTAATTAATTAGGTTATCTTGTTGACTAATTTCGGCCTGGGACCATCTTCAGAACAGAGTGGTCTTTGCGTCTTCTGATTCCATTTCCTGTGAGACTATGTTTGTGTAGTGTAATGTGCAATCAATTAATGTGTGGTGTGTTCTGAAATTGAGTTGTGAGTTGAGGATTTGATGTAGGTGTGTTTTTGTATGTATATTTCGTATTATTCTAGTGTGTTTAGTTTCTGGTTTTTTGGTTGAAGATGTAGAATTTCAGTGTCTGTGTCTATGTTGCTGTATGTGTGGTTGGCGTTTGTGATATGTTCTGCATATATGAAAATGTTTTGTGATTTCGTTATGGCTGTGATGTGTTCTTTGTAACGTGTTTGGAATTATCTGCCTGTCTGTCTTATGAAGAAGTTGTTGCAGCATGTGAGTTTGTATACACCTGTGTACAAAACACGCTACAAAAGCATCTCAACCCACAAACAAACAAATGCAACCTCACAGGTGTATACAAACTCACATGCAATAGCTGCAACAACTTCTTCATAGGACAGACAAGCACAACAACTTCTTCATAGGACAGACAAGCAGATCATTTCAAACACGTTACAAAGAACACATCACAGCCATAACCAAATCACAAAACACTTTCACATATTCAGAACACATCACAAATGCCAACCACACCTACAGCAACATAGACACAGACACTGAAATTCTACATCTCCAACCGAAAAACCAGAAACTAAACACACTAGAACAATACGAAATATACAGACACAAAAACACGCCTACATCAAATCCTCAACTCACAATTCAATTTCAGCACACACACACACACACACACACACACACACACACACACACACACACACACACACACACACACACACACACACACACACACACACACACACACACACACACACACACACACACACACACACACACACACACACACACACACACACACTATTTGACTGCACATTACACAAACATAGCTCCACAGGAAACGGAATCAGAAGGTGCAAAGACCACTCAGTTCTGAAGATGGTCCCCCGGCCGAAACTAGTTAACAAGGTAAGCTAATTAATTAACACGTGAAAGCGTGTATATACTTTATATTCCAAACCTAAAATTTTGTTTCAAGACTGACATTAGACATTACTAATTATGAGACAGTATCTGTATTAAATACATATTAAGAAATGATATGTTGTATAATTTTATTTTATCTTATAAATTATAAGAATTGTAAATTTTTGTACGGACAGGGATTTCATTTTAATAAAACGATATATTTAGTTAAAGTGTTTAAAAAAAGTAATTAAAATTGAGGTGTGTGATATCTGTAGCCTTATTTATGTACAAATATTTTTACGAAGCAAATTTGTCTTCATTCATGATCAATTTGTTTCAAGAACTGAAATGATCAAGAGAGCACCCTGTGCTTAGTATTATGTCTTCCATTCCTTTCATCTGATTTGTAAATCTATCAATAAAGATCTCATGTCATAGAGCATATGTGTTATTTTGTGGTGTATATGTACTGAACAAGATGAAATATACTTTATCCTGTACCACCATATCCCATTATGTCTCACTTCATCTCCTATCATTCAAATCAATCTTATGATCCTTTGCTTATGTATCTTTCTGTAACTATAAAGATAGTTCAGATGTCATTAATTTTTGTCAGGTTATTCACAGGTCAGATTGCAATTCTTATTCTTGTGTAGCATTTTAAGAAGAATATAATAATGGAGAAACATTTTGCATATTATTATTTTTCCTGAACTGTAAACCTTCCTAAATATCCTTTTTACCGTCTTTACTTTTTCATAATTTATGAACATTAACAGCTCCTTGTATTTATTAAAGTAATGTTCAGTTTTATATTTAGTGAATAAAGGATTATAAAGCTTGGTAAGTATAATTTTTCCAGTGACAGGTATTGAGATTTACAGCTTTGACCTAAATACAACTTGTCGAGAGAGGGAGAGGGAGATATGTGTGCGCACGCGCTGAAGCAGTACCTTACCTTCCACTTCATTGTGTTCAATATTGTTGAGAAAATACTGTGATGTAAAAAAGATTGACCTCAAGATGTTTTACAACAAATTGCACTTTTCGGATGTTTGTTGTTGTTTAGTCAATTGTCCGTAGACAGGTTTGAACCTCATAAGTGACACCAATAAGACATCACTCATGCGGCAACTAAGCCAGGAGATAATTGGATAGGGTGGCCAGTTCCTTTCCCCCTCAATTGTATACATAACTGACTAGTTACATATTACATTAATCACACTTCAGTTGTATTGTATTGTATTGTATTTATTAACATTCCATGGTATTCATACATGCTTACAGCTAGAATATGGAACAAGTCAAAAAACTTAATACTATTATAAAATCTTAATTTATAGTCACAGTCTAGATGAAATATATACAGACGAGATTTACAATATAGTCTACTAGTACAACACAAAGTTCTAGTATCAATTTCATGAAGTGTTATTGAATGTCATGAATTCACCTACAGAATAGAAGGCGTGAGAAATTAGGTACTTCTTTAATTTGGCCCTAAATAATTTTATGTTTTGAGTTTCATTTTTTATATCGATAGGGAGGCTATTAAAAATTTTTACTGCTATATAATGCACTCCTTTTTGATAGCACGATAGACTTGCCGATGGAGTATGAAAGTCATTTTTTGACTTGTATTTATGCTATGAACTATTGAATTAGTTACAAAGTTTTCACGATTGCATACGAGGAAGATTATTAATGAAAGGATATACTGACAAGCCATGGGCATTATTTGTAGTTTTTTGAAAATAGTCCTACACGATTCCCTAGATTTGGAATCTACTATTATTCTAATTACTCTTTTTTGTATTTGCATTTATAAAATGAATTTTGACAGGAAATAGACATGATGATGTAATGAAGAGAATTTTAATACCTATATGCTGGAAATGTGTGTATGCACCATTCTAAAACTTCTAGGTGCCACAAAATTACTTGGAAATAATAATTTAAAGTGAAAAGTTTGCATAATTGACATAACTTAGAAAATCTAAAAAAAATTATGCGTTTATTGCATTGAATTAAATAATTAAACCGGAATTACTATGTTAAGGGAGAAAAAATATAAATGTGCAGCCACATCAAAATAAAATTTACTGTTCATTTTATTGGGAAGTTACTGTGTGCTTTTCAGTTTCTTACATAACTTATGATGTAAAAGAAGGTTGTTACAAAGAATTTTATCTCGGTATGTTTACAACACACATACCTATCCAATGATTGATTTTCCCAATGTGTCTCTCTGCTTGCCTGTCTTATTCATTTGTCTTATTCATAGCGAAACTGTTGTTCTGAATATAGTCATGTTAAATATATTGAAGTTTGTATGAAACCCCATTACATATCAATATTATGCACAGTTAAAACTAAACAAACATAATTAAACCTAATTTTATTAAACATTATCAATGACAATATGCTTATTTGTAAGATAATAAGCTTATAATCAATAACAGCGTTTCTGAGTGTATTGATCAAACAAGTAAGTAACCAGGTTCCTAACCTGACGCTTGGCTCCGGTCTACAGTGTGCAGTATTATGTATGGTGGAAATTACAAGGTTGAGGGAGATTTAAATTCCGTTCAGAAATGCATCATTCATTTACAAATGAAGTGCTGCAAGATGTAAAGAAAGTAACTGAAAATAACAGTGGTTTAAAATCTCCTACATCAGTTGCTGATATAAAAGAAACGTTAACTAACAAGAAAACTGTTAGGTTTCAGCTGAGTGTGAAAGAAGATAAGACAGCATTGGAACCTAGTTCAAAGAGTGCTGATAAAGATACTGTAACCAACAAGTTGGCACCAGAAGCACAGGATAGGTATTTTTGAAATAATATAATGCTCATATGGCAGTAAAAAATACGGATTTGTTCTTAATTTTCTATTTCTTTTTAATGAATGTGACAGTAATCACAATAATACACTTTACCTAAACTCGTGTCATTGGTTAGGCTCTTTGGTCATTAACGAACTTCAAATAATTATCAATCTTTTATCAAACTATACTTTGACAATGTTACAGGTAAGGTAAGATGAAGATGATGATGATTATTATTAGCCTATTATTATTATTACCACAACATAGTAAGAAATGGAAATATAAAAATTGAAAATTTATCCTTTGAAGAGGTGAAAAAATTCAAATGTCTTGGAGCAACAGTAACAAATATAAATGACACTCAAGAGGAAATTAAACACAGAATAAATATGAGAAATGTCCGTTATTATTTGGTTGAGAAGCTTTTTACCATTCAAATCTGCTCTCGAAAAAGCTGAAAGTTAGAATTTATAAAACAGTTATATTATCGGTTGTCCTATATGGTTGTGATACTTAGACTCTCACTTTGAAAGAGGAACAGAGGTTAAGGGTGTTTGAGAATAAGATGCTTAGGAAAATATTTGGGGTAAGAGGGATGAAGTTACAGAAGAATGGAGAAAGTTACAGAAAGCAGAACTGCACGCATTGTATTCTTCAGCTGACATAATTAGTAATATTAAATCCAGACGTTTGAGATGGGAAGGATATGTAGCATGTATGGGCGAATCCAGAAATGCATATAGAATGTTAGTTGGGAAGTCGGAGGGAAAAAGGCCTTTGGGGAAGCCGAGACGTAGATGAAAGGATAATATTAAAATGGATTTGAGAAAGATGGGATATGATGGTAGAGACTGGATTAATCTTGCTCAGGATAGGGACTGTTGGTGGACTTACGTGAGGGTAGCAATGAATTTCCGGTTCTCTAAAAGCCATAAGTAAGGAGGTATTATTATTATTATTATTATTATTATTATTATTATTATTATTATTATTATTATTATTATTATTATTGTAAATTATAAACATATTATAAAAATGTTACATATCGGAAGTAACAGAAAATCATTTGATATAATTATTAGAGTAGTGTGTTATGTAGCAGATAAGCAGCAGAAGTAAAGTTATGACAACTTTACTGTATTATAATTAATTAAGCATTTTTTCTGCAGGCACGCATAGAAATTGAAATTTGGGAAAGTGGTCTGTGAGTAGTTAGTGATTCTAAATGAGATGGAAAGAAGAATTTTTGGAAGCTAATTTTTATTGAAAAATGAAAACTGTTTATCTAATTAATTCTGAAAAGTGGTCTACTCGTAGGTAGTTAGATTTAATAAAGAATGTTACTTTGTAGTGCATTGCAGAAGTCTCTCCAGGAGCACCATGATCGATGTCTAGAAGCTATGAAAATATTCCCATATTTTTCTGCATTAGATAATGATCAGCTGAAAGAATGTTGCAACCTGTCAAAGCTAGAGAAATATGGACCACAGGAGACAATATTAGGTAATGCAAAAAGAATGTGAGTAGGACTGTTTATGAGAAGGACAAAATTATATATACATATAAAACTACATAAAGATTATTATTTTTTTGCTCCTACAGAATACATCTGTTATGGTAACAATTAATATTATAGGGGTTCGATCTGGTGCTGTGGATTGAACTTCGACATAGCTCAGTGGTTAGAGCGCTTGGTACGTAGAACCAAGGACCCAGGTTCGATCCCCGGCGCCGGAGCGAATTTTTCTCCTCTAATATTAATTGTTACCATAACAGATGTATTCCATAGGACCAAAAAAAAAAATCTTTACGTAGATTCTTCGAGCAACAGTGCATATTACTGTGGAATCCTAGTCACCAAGTCACTTAACTGAGTGCGCTCCTTGTATAATGACAGTTGATTTAATATAAAAATGTCAACAATATGCCCAACTTGGAGTCAGGCCACAGAGGAAAAACACTGGAGGAGAGGGGTTTGATCTGGTGCTGTGGATTGAACTTCGGCGTAGCTCAATATATATATATGTATGTATGGTCCACACCTGTGGAGTAACGGTCAGCGCGTCTGTCTGCGAAACCAGGTGGCCCAGGTTCGATTCCTGGTCGGGGCAAATTACCTGGTTGAGGTTTTTTCCGGGGTTTTCCCTCAACCCAATACGAGCAAATGCTGGGTAACTTTAGGTGCTGGACCCCGGACTCATTTCATCGGCATTATCACCTTCATATCATTCAGACACTAAATAACCTAGATGTTGATACAGCGTCGTAAAATAACCCAATAAAATAAAAAAAAATAAAAATGTATGTATGTATTTATTAACACTACAATTGGGTATACACCTGGTGGCAGTGATATATAATATACAATAATTACAATTACATGAAATAAAATAAAATAAAAGTAAATGAAATAAAATAAAATAAACGTAAATCTTTAAATAGTAAATGCAATAAACCTAGGACTATAAATAAAAACTATTCTATAATAACGCCTATATATATATATATATATATATATATATATATATATATATATATATATATATATATATATATATAAGCTGCCACAGTGGTTCAGTGACTACAGCACTTGAATCATAATCCCTGGATCTGGGTTCGATCCCCAGCATACCCCTGATTTATGACTTGTGTTGGGCAAGCCCATAGTCCAGGTAACACACTGAGGCTTTCTCTGAGTGCTCCAGTCTCCCTGTGGCATCCCAAAAAATCTCTATCATCATCTCATCTCATTGCTGGTGTAGCGTGGATCCATCATCCTATGGCGCACTCTGGACAACAACTCTACACTATATGTACCCACCTATATATGAAGTACTTAAATCTTAATGTTTGATGATTTTTAAACATAATGTATTACTTGAATAATTTCAAGGGAAAAATTGTTCCGGGGCCAGGTATCGATCCCGGGACCTCTGGTTGAACGTACCAGCGCTCTTACCAACTGAGTACCCGGGAACTCCACCCGACACCGTCTCAACTTTTCCCTTTATATCCACACAACTCGCGTGGGCTGACGAAACACCAGAGACCCACATCGAGTGCACACAAACTCTGTGTGACTTGGAATTGTGGTTTTCTGTTAACATACACAGTGACGTATATATTATGCAAATCTAGTCTTTCAGGTAAAGCTCCCTGTAAAGCAGATTTGAATAATTTCAAGGGAAAAATTGTCAATTCCAAGTCACGCAGAGTTTGTGTGCACTCGATGTGGGTCTCTGGCATTTCGTCAGCCCACACGAGTTGTGTGGATATAAAGGAAAAAGTTGAGACGGTGTTGGATGGAGTTTCCGGGTAGCTCAGTTGGTAAGAGCGCTGGTACGTTCAACCAGAGGTCCCAGGATCGATACCTGGCCCCAGAACAATTTTTCCCTTGAAATTATTCAAATCTGCTTTACAGGGAGCTTTACCTGAAAGACTAGATTTGCATAATGTATTACTTGTTTCTTTTTTCGTAATATTATAATTATATAAAACAGACGAACTTTCTTCAAAAAATTCTTTACAATATATATAACGAATTTTCTTTCAATCACAATAGATTTCATATTGAGTTATACTGTTACACAGATGCTTTTAATATTTGTATCTTAAGAATAAGTAACATTAAACATACAAAAGTAATTTCTGTTTGACAGGAGAGAGTGAAAAATAATTTTTCCTTGCAGAAATAAAAAATAATATTGTGGCCGATAATGACTAGCTTAAAAGACGAGAATGCCTTTCATTATTAAGTGTCATCTAATGTGAGATGTTTATTTACTCTACTGTTTTCAAAAATGGCTCTTTTGTGTTTACCTATGAGTTTAATATGATGCAGTTTATGTGAGCATTTTATAGAAGATAGGGTCATCTCTTGAGGAAAAGTGTCTATGGGATAAAGAACAATATTGAGTAATATCATTTTAATGAACTACCATCTAGCAAAATCTAATATTTTAAAACAATGATCATTAATATAGAAATATCCTCAATCAGATAAAAGATAATTCTGGAAATATTACAGCATGATAACTAGAGCCCAGATTTAAATGAAAAATGCATATTGCGTGCAAATTAATTTAACATATGCAAACATGGTTTTTGTCGATTATCATGACAATAGTAATCAACACATATTTGTTAGTGCATATGATTGCATATTTTAAGATTTATTTGCATTGCATGCTTATTTTTCTATTTTTGTATAAAAATAGCGTATTCTTGAAATTATTTTTCAATCGTGTCCCATCACTTGTGGAAAGTTGGCCAATCGATCATGGTATTGGTCCAGGGTAAAAGTGCTCCAAAGCTCTTAGCCAGCTGCCATAATTATTTGCATTGAACGCGAATTTTACCTTTTTCGATTCTTCTCAAATCTCATACAGAAATTTACAGACTTCTATATGTTTATTATGTAGTTGTTTGAATCTTTAAGTGACATCAAATGTACATCATTGTTATATCATCCTCCTTAGGTGATGGTCGGGGCAAAATAAACTTCGTATACTTCATACTAAATGGCCAGTGCAGGGTGATCGAACACATGGAGCTTGCTGGGCATGAAAATAATGGACGTAATCGTTTTCGTCTTCATTCCGAGGACATGCCATTGGGAGTTAACGAGCATTTGCAAGTGTACTTCATGCAAGTGTGTCTTTTGGAAAAGGCAGGATGTTTTGCAATTGGTATGGAAATAGATTCATTAATGAAAATGAAAAGTATGAGGGAAAACTGGGGATGTTCAATTGTAACCGAAGTTTGAATTTTGTTATTTGAAATAAATTTTTGGAAACATGCATGTACTAGTATGAGGAAATATGGCTTGGTTTCAGAACTGTAGTAGAATTGAGTTTTTTGGACGAAGAGAACATGTCCGCCAGATAAAATAAGGAATGAAATCCAGTTTATTAGGTACCTGAAACAACCTGTTGAAAGAATAATACATGTCTGTGTTGGTTTGCGATTGTATTTTTATATAGCATAACGAAAATGTTCTCACGCTCTATCGACATAATGTGTAAGCACATATTCCATGAGCATTTTCTTAATGTTCTTGTGTTGTATTTTCAATATATTCTTTACTTTTATATTAATTTGTTAAATACCAACACAGAGTGGATGGTAATTTTAATAATGATCATGTGACAGTTTTCTTTTGCATCTCAATTGATCCGAGTGGAATTTGATGTGGACAAAAATGGTACTTGGTAGTAAGTAGATTTTGCGGATACTCCTGTTTCCCCTACCTGCACACCACATTTGCTCCATTAACCATCAACATCATTGTCGTCATCATCATTATTATCGTGGTGTTACGTAGTTCGCATCCAATGGTGCATCAATGACAACACTAAGGTGGAGGAAAAAAGAACTACAGCTTCAGCGCATCACTTTTAGATGAAAATGCTTGAATAATGTAGATTCAAGCACTCACCATTGCTGAACAAAAAAAACTGTTGTACCTTTTATAGACAGTAGTACATTCATTAGGCGTTAATTAAAAGCGTTTTTTGTTGATGTTTTATGATGAAATAATTCTTCTTGGGTTCTCAACCAGGTGAGTTGGATTGTTGCTTCCAAGCTTTCGATGACTAGCTCTGCCATCTTCTTCAGTGATTGAAGTGCCGTGGGACCATGTCTAGCCAGTATATATGCGATCAGTAGCGTTTCCCACTGCAGGCCAATCAGGAACTAATTCCTAGTCCCGACACCGTGTTCTGATTGGTCAAAGTGTGTTGATTACAGGTTTACACACTGCACTCAGTTGTAGGGTTCTGTCTCTGTTGAAATTATTGTCATCTCGTTGGATTTCAATGGCTTCCTTGAAGAACAGGTCCCAGTAACCCGATGCCTTGTCCAAGATGGTGATAGTGCCGAAATCTATTTTGTGGCCGGTTTCCAAGCTGTGTTGTGCTACTGCCGACTTATCAGAGTAATACGCGTATAGTCTTATGCTGTGTTGATGTTTTTTGCAGCATTGCATAATGGTGCGTCCCGTCTGGCCAATGTAACATTTTTCACACACACAAAATATTTTATAGACACCAGGTATTCTACCAAGTCTCAGTAAGTTCTGAATCTTTGTGGTTGGCTTCTGAATACTCTTAATTAATGCTTAGTTATTTAGTTGTTGACTTTTATTTGAGAATGTATGCTTGCATACACGTTATTTCTAAATTTCACTACTGTTTATTAATTACTCCCTCTGTCCCATAATAATTGTCCCGTATGCCGAATTGGTATTACAGTAATTACAGACGATGGGGCAAACGAGAAGTGCACGCATGAGGAGAAGCGCAGTAGATCAGTGTACAAGGTTATGCAGAGCAATAACGTGATCTTATTGAGACAAGCAACACACACCACCCAGAAGATTACCGAAAGTGGGTATTGGTTTTCAACTCACCGGTATGGCACTGTATACAAACCAGTGTAGCAAAGCAAGCTGGAAATCGTTAGTAGAGCATACTCCTGGCGTGAGTACGTACGTTTGAACAGACATCGACATCCTGGGAACACGACTGGCGGTAGTGAGTGATAGGGGTAGCAAGAACCTTACAGACAGTGAACGGCAGGCGGTATAGGAGTTTTTGTTGAAAAACAGTACGGCTGACGTAGTGAAGAAAGGTGCCATAACAGGTGCGGCCGAGAAATTTCATATCAGTAAAAGAACAGCACGCTGCATTTGGCAATGGGGGCAGCAATCTTTGGAAAGTGGATCCATGCTCATTACCAAATTAATCCCAGCAATAAATGCAAAATGGCCTCCTGGATCGCGCACAGGGAGAATTCAGGTGTCAGTTCAGCAGGACAATGCGCGTCCGCAAATCGCTCCCAATGACCGCACCTGGATGGACACTGCAGCAGCCAGTGGAATCACTTTGGAACTCGTGTGCCAAAGGCCAAACAGTCTGGATATGAATGTTTTAGATCTGGGTTACTTCCGGGCAATTCAGTCTCTCCAGCATCAGTCAGCTCCAGAAACTATTGATGAGTTGATCTCCGCCTTCAAACAGCTTTCTCTCAGCTGACACGCGACAAGCTCAACAACGTCTTCCTCACTTTGCAGTCCCATCTCATTGAAATAATGAAAGTCAATGACGGGAACAACAAGATTCCCCATATGCAAAAGGGGCACCTGGACCACCTCAACAACCTGCCATCTCGCTTGGAGTGTCCACGGAACATTTACGATGAGGCTACTGCAGCAGTAGATCTGTGGTTCTACGCTAACTGTTGGAATGACAACCTTCTCGGTTTAACAGGCAGTTTTTTCGTCTTTACTCGTGGGAGAATGTTTTTCTTTCTTTCACTTCTTGGTCAATTTGTACTATTCCTGGAGTTAATAAAGTTGCACTCCTAGGTGTATTTATTTTCGGCTCAATGACTAGCCAATTTGTACTGATCCTGGGGTCATAAAGTTGTGCAAGTAGTAATCATGTTCTTTTTTTGGCTCAATGATTGGCCAATTTATACAGATCCCGGATTAATAATTTTTTTCTTTTGCTAATTGAGTGACAATTTTGTAATGATTCTGGAGTAATACAGTTGTATTATTCACGTGTTTCATTTTGCTCCTATGTAAACGCCAGTGTAAAATTATGGATATCGGACAATTATTATGGGACAAGAAATAAAAGCGTAGCGGACAATTATTATGGGACAGAGGGAGTAATTAAAATGGGGATTATACGTAAAATTTTTCTTTGAAATTCAAGAAAATGTTTTAGAATTAGATTTTAACTTAAACATGCTCTACTAAGTTTATAAAAGTGGACATCATCCCGTTTCTTCTGTACTCTTCAAACATTACTGCTAATTTATGCAAATTATCAGTTGACAAATGTATTCAATATCGCAATTCTTTCCTTGAAGGGGAAAACCTGAAAGACAGAAGTGTCATTGCTGTAACTGAAGTGGAATGCTTGCTGTGCTCACGTCACTGGCTCATGAAGCATAGCAAAGCTAATATATGGCAGAGAATTGTGAATTTCCTGAACGCACATCTCCCGAGTAAAGAAGATATATTTACAGAATTTCTGGTTCAGAGAAAATGGCTGAAATATCGACACAATCTCGTGAAAAACATCTTAATAAAAAATGATATTAAAAGAACTTCATCATTTCATAATGTCCCATATTCCGTTAGGATTATGGATGGTGTAAAGTTGTATAATGAATGACAGTGTTGGTTCTCACAAAGAATAAAACAGAATGATACAGTTTGCACTAATTTTATTGTTACCTTCAATAATTGTTTTCTCTCTTACGTAAAACATATAACCTTTCTGTGAACTTCCTTGTCATCTTATTTTATCCAATACTATTCTCTTCCTTGTTCTTCCTCTTTTCTTTTCCTAGTTCCCTGGCGATTCCATTCCAGAGCTGTTTCCGCTATTTATACATTTAATTTTCTTACAAGGGACGGCAACTGTCAATAAATGAGTCATTTATTAATTATAGCAACACTGTAAAAAATCTTGGATTATTAATGGATAGAGGTCTAAATTGGAATAGCAAAGTAACTCACATCTGTAAGAAAGTACTTTCATTGCTCCACTCTCTAAATCATTTGCGAAATTGTCTGCCTCTTTCCATAAAAAGAAACATTATTCAATCGATAGTGATGCCCCATTTTGATTACTGCGATTGTCTCTTTATAAATACAACAGTCAATTTAACTTAAAGACTACAACGTGTTCATAATGTGTGTGTCTACTTCATCTGCAATATTCGTAGATTTGACCATATAACGCCATCTTTTGAAGCTCTTTCATGGGTCCTTCTAAAGGAGCGGAGAACAGCACATTCTTTATTTGTTCTACTCGTATTTAGAATATTGCTCACTTTTGCTGCAAAATATCTGAGAACTCACTTTGAATACCTTACAACATTGCGGAATCAACATCAGGCTTTATTATCCATTCCTCGTCACCGTACTTCTTTCTGTTCATTCTCTTTTACCGTAGCAATTTGTTCGCCTATGGAACTCCTTATCTCGTCATGCCAGAGATTGCCGAACAGTTAATCAATTCAAATTGAGAATTAAGAATTTAAATAATTGATTAAATGGCGATCTTACTCGTGTTAATTATGTAAGCATGTGCGGCTTACAGCTGTTTCGGTGCTACTTCACACCATCCTCAGAGCCTTCTGTGTCTCGGCGTCATCTCAACTTCGCTGCCTGTTGTGTGGGTGCGTTTGTGTGATGAGTTGTGTCAAATAGTTCTGAAATTGATCTGTGTGTTGAGTATTTGATTAGAATTAAGAATTACTTACTTTTACATGGAATTGATTCGTGAGTGTTAGCTGATTTTTATAGGTCATTCTGTGTGTTTGTATAAATTGTCATTTAGGCCTATTATAAAGTAGAATTAGGATATAAATTGTAATTAATTAATTATGTATCATGTTTAGTCAGTATTTCATTATATGTAAGCTCCTTGATGTGCATGATAACGATTTTACATTTAAGTATTAATTAGCCTACCATTAATTTTACTACTTCTGCTATTCCTGTTGTTTCAATGTATATTTCACTTCTGGTAGTGTGGAAGAGAAGGCCTCATGGCCTTAACTCTACCAGAATAAATAAATACATAAATAAATAAATAAATAAATAAATAAATAAATAAATAAATAAATAAATAAATAAATAAATAAATAAATAAATAAATAAATAAATAAATAAATAAAAGTATTATGACTCACACACTCAGCCTGAGATGCGAGCATACTTTTCCTTAATTAACAATATCTATCCAACTATTAACACGATCAGATAATTTTTCACACTTACAGAACATTCTCTGGACTTTCTTTTGGTATATAAATTAATATGATTTAAGATTAATTGTTGCAAATAAAAAGTAATAAGACGATTGAAATAAATGTGGTCTCGTTCGATCGGGTATACGACTACGATGCGATCATGACCTTGAGTTGACGCCGCTCATGCGCGAGGCGCAGATGGGGGCTCGAGGAGAGTGGCGGCCATTTTGGGCGTGGGCGAAAATTTTCGGGCAGCAGTAGCCTTTATTTCGCGACTTCCATGTACTGGCGCGTTGATTTTGATACCACACGAAAGTTCTCGTGAATATGTCTTTAAAATCAGACCGACACATGGGGTACCGGGACGTAAACGGCGATGTAACATTTGCAGGGTGCTCATGAGTAAAATCTGAAACTTTCGTCAAGCAAAAGTTACATTCGGTCACATAATCTTTACCCAATCTTAGGTTCTCGTCAAATCATTGAAACTGCAAAAGGCATAGCTCTCTTCTTTCCTTTCTGCCACTCCGATAAAATAACAAAGCAAGAACAACATATCTTGGGGGCCCAAAGCCTATCCTGGTCACTAGCGGACAGTCAAAGTAGATTTTGTAAGCGTTTGTAATATTGAATGTAAAGTTTTTCTTTTGTGATTTCGGAGTGAATTTTCCACAGAATATATAAGATAAATTATTCGGATAGTATACATACTTGGGAATTTTTTAAGTTGATATGTCGCGTGTTTACTTAGGCCCTACTGTGAACCTTTACCACTATCATTTGCTTTTATCCGTCTTTAAATTCGTTAAAAATTAATTCTAAGACATAGTACCACAACTAAATATACTTTACTAGACAAAACTCGCACTTGTTCACTTAATCACACTTTCTTTACAACTGCTTGACTCAAAAGATAGAATACTGAGCTATGGGTTGAAGGATAGCTCAGATACCATTACTGTCTCCCACTGGTAAGCCTAGTCTATATTCATCACGAGTTTCTGACCTAGCCACTTATTCATAGAATAATGTACAAGTCCTTATCTGTAGACAAATTTATTTTTTCAGCGATCAGTGGCGGTTTTTGAGGCTAAATAACCGCCTGATTTTTACGTTTGTTTTTATTCATATATAGATCTACAGTAGCTTGTAACTCAAAAACACAGCCCAATAGAGACTTTTTGATGATAAATTCGAACTTAGCAGATAAAAATCATGTAAGATCATGTTTTCTTTTAGGTTACAAAATGGCTGTTGACTAGTGTTACCGAGGAAATGTAGTCAGTAAACATCAGTTTGTTCAGGAATTAAGGTGGCAATCCTGTTACTGGCCTTTCCTCCTTTCCAGCAACTAGTCTGAGGAAAACTTACTTTGCTTTCAAATCTACAAGGAAACGCAACCGGACGGGTTTATCATATGACGACCCATGCATGAAAATTTAAATATTTAGAAGTTAGGATTAACAACAGAAGTGTGAAGGAAGAAGAATAAAACAAGAGAATTATGAATAAAATTGTTGTCAAAAAAGAATAGGCCTATTTATGAGAGAATGCTGCGAATATGCTGCATATCCTGCTATTTTTAAGAACACAGAATTCAATAATAATAATAATAATAATAATAATAATAATAATAATAATAATAATAATAATAATAATAATAATAATAATGATAATAATAATAACACTTAATTATGGTTTTTAGAGAACCCCCAGGTTCATTGCCCCCATCACATACAAGCCCACCATCGGTACCTATCCTGAGCAAGATTAATCCAGTCTCTACCATCATATCCCACATCCCTCAAATCTATTTTAATATTATTCTCCCATCTACGTCTCGGCCTCCTCAACGGTCTTTTTCCCCTCCTGTCTCCCAACTAACACTCTATATGCATTTCCGGATTCGTCCATACGTGCTACATGCCTTGCCCATCTCCAACGTCTGGATTTAATGTTTCTAATTATGTCAGATGAAGAATACAATGCGTGCAGTTCTGCATTGTGTAACTTTCTCCATTCTCCTGCAACTTCATCCTCTTTAGCCCCAAATATTTTTCCAAGAACCTTATTCTCAAATACCCTTAATCTCTGTTCCTCTCTCAAAGTGAAAGTCCAAGTTTCACAGCCATACAGAACAACTGGTAATATAACTGTTTTATAAATTCTAACTTTCAGATTTTTTGACAGCAGACTAGATGACAAAAGCTTTTCAATCGAATAATAACACGCATTGCCCATATTTATTTACTCCACCCGAGTGTCATTTATATTTGTTGCTGTTGCTCCAAGATATTAGAATTTTTCCACTTCTTTGAAAGATAAATCTCCATTTCGTACAATATTCTCGTCACAAGACATAATCATATACTTCGTCTTTTCGGGGTTTACTTCCAAACCTATCGCTTTACTTGCTTCAAGTAAAATTTCCGTGTTTTCCCTAATCGTTTGTGGATTTTCTCCTAACATATTCACGTCATCCGCATAGAAAAGAAGCTGATGTAACTCGTTCAATTCCAAACCCTCTGTGTTATCCTGAACTTTCCTAATGGCATACTGTAGAGCGAAGTTAGAAAGTAAAGGTGATAGTGGATCTCCTTGCTTTAGCCCGCAGTGAATTGGAAACGCATCTGACAGAAACTGACCTATACGGACTGCTGTATGTTTCACTGAGACACATTTTAATTAATCGAACTAGTTTCTTGGGAATACCAAATTCAATAAGAATATCATATAAAACTTCTCTCTTAACCGAGTCATATGGCTTTTTGAAATCTATGAATGCACTGTACCCTTATACTCCCATTTTTTCTCCATTATCTGTCGAATAAAAAATATCTGATCAATAGTTGATCTATTACGCCTAAAGCCACACTGATGATCCCCAATAATTTCATCTACACATGGGGTTAATCTTCTCAAAAGAATATTGGACAAAATTTTGTACGACGTCAACAAAAGTGATATTCCTCGAAAGTTACTACAGTTAGTCTTGTCCCCCTTCTTAAAGATAGGTACGATTATGGACTCCTTCCAAATAATAATAATAATAATAATAATAATAATAATAATAATAATAATAATAATAATAATAATAATAATAATACTAATAATAATAATAATAATAATAATAATAATACCTTCTTCAGAAAAATTGAAGTAATTGCATAGTGTATGCCTTGAACTCGATTTCGCGCTTCGCTACTGGTATTTATAAAAATAATAGGCCTTCTCTGTCCTGTATTTCTTGAAAATTAGACACTCAGTAAAAGAAGCATTCGAACTTCAATAAATTTTGATAAATACTGGTTCTATATTTTAGATTTAGGATAACGGACAGTAAAGTCGCACTAACAAAGATAAACAGGGCGAGCTTAGTTTGATCCACAGAAGCAATATACTCGTAGTATGATTTGGTCACATAGTCTACTAAATCTGAAGGCTTATTACATCCTCAATCACTCCTGGGAAATTGAACTGGAAGAAGGCTATTAGAATGACTGTAACTTTGCCGGAGAGTTGAGCTGCTCCACGGATTAGGGATTGGGGAAAGCACGTCAGCCAGACTGAGGCCTATTGTGCGCTCCGAATTATGGGATGAATGAGAATGAGGTGTACCAGCCCACCAGCCGCATGAGACCTCTCACCCGCTCACCCAATGGGCCCCCTATACCGCCCCGCCCTAAGGTAACCAAGCAACACAGGATCCACTCCAACGGCTATTCCAAGGTGTCGAAGCGTCCCTTGGAAATGCTCTTAAGGAATGAATCCTGGCAGAGACATTGCCAGGGATGGGCAACTCGTGCTCACAAAGTGCTAAAAAAAACCTTGAAAGGGAGAAAGACAGACGAAGCCATCCGTAGCAGTTGCAAGTTGTTTGTAGTTTCGCTGCAAAGCAGTTCACTGACGCGGTGCGCTCTGGCGGCTCGTGCAGGTGGTCGTGATATCTACTCCATGATTTGAATTTCAGAATGACGCATGGTATAATAATTATAGTAATTTTAGATAGACTGTACCTAAGCACACATAGCAAAATTATATTATTTCCTATCTTTGTAAATTAGTTTAGTACTGGAAACACAAGCTGAATACAACATTTTCAAGATACAACAAACATAGCTGCAACACTTATTTATTATTACACTATTTGTTAATATTTCTTATTATATGTCTTATTTTTTTGAAACATAGAACGCAAGAATTTACAAGTGTTTATACATTAAAGAGTATTTCTCTTTTCTCAGAAAGGTTCGCAAATAATCATAAATTCAAGGAAATATTTTGTACATGTCACGGCAGAGGAAGTAAACTTACTTCTAAGCTCTTTCTGTATATTGAGAGCTCTTACACTTCTTTCTTGTATTAAACTCTGACTCAAGCACATAATGTGGAAGCAAAGAGTATATTTGGAAATTCTGACTTAGGCAGCATTACGAACAGTTCGATTCCTGATTTAGCTGGAATTTGAATGGCGTGCTGTTCTATAGATTTATCAATTCAAGCTACAAACTTTCAGAATCTTCTATCGGCTGTAAGCCAAAAGGATTTCAGAAAAATCTCGATCCCTTGTCAATTGTCACTTTTTTCCAAACTTACCAGTGAATTTTGCTGTAGGTCTTGAAGTAGGGTCTTATATTTGATAAGAAGATTTTCTTATCACTCTTCAAGCTAGTTTATAGTCAAAGAAAGTGAAGTTGTCTATGTTCTACATGATACTGCCACATTTCAAATTTATCCATAAATGCTCTTAGCTAGTCGATCATATGTCAGGCACTTCTGTAACTCGCACACACAACGTGCTAACGATATTTGATATCAGTCTCACCTTGTTGATATCCAGTTTTTACCTTTAGCTATTCTAAAGCATATCTAGACAATATTTCTTTACTAAAATCTTCACTGTGTTTATTACTTGTAATATACAATGTAGTGCGTAAGAAAGTGTAATAGAACATAATACAAGCTTTACCTCCCTTCTTAATAAAAATAATCTTTCTCTTTCGACTCATCACTGAAGGGAAATGATCTGGGTATTATATTGTTTTTCACTTAAAACAAGCCGCCACTTACTGCAGAAGCGAGTAAACTTGTGTCTTGCAAGAACGGCATACATGCACTACAGCTATACAGAGTCCGTTCTACCTGCACTGAGGTTGTGTTCACACTTTGAGTGCACGAGTTGCCCACCCATGGACATTGCGGAAGGCTTGGCACCCAGAACGCTCTTCCCGTAAGCGGGTGAAGACATGAGTCTTGAGCTGAATATGCCTGTAGAATGAGATGATAATGAATGATGCGATGTGAAATCTATATTATTTTTGTAGAGAGAAGAGGAAGGGAAATGAACCGTGGCAATGAAAATTCCAACCCTGCATTTGTCAAAGTAACTGTGGAAAACCACGGAAAAACCACAGTCAGGTTGGCCGACCCAGGGATTTGAACCGCAGACCTCCCAAATGCGAATCCCGTGCGAAACGCATGAACCACCTCCCGCCAAGATCTCTAGCTAGCCAGTGGAACAGAAAGACTGTTTGTGGGCGTGACGAATAAGTTCTTTGGTTTCGAGTGGTTATAGCCTAAATGATAACTATTAGAACGTCAAAGTATACACCGTTATCTATATGGAAGGTGACAAGTTGCACAATAATGTTCACTCGGACTCACTTTGCTGCCTGCCCACGTAACATCCATACTTTTCAGATTGTTAAAATAGGAAAAACATTTCATTTATCGCGATAAGTGGAAAAATAGTGTTCACGCGTCACCGCTTTTGTTTCTGCATGTCCGGGAGTAAGCGATACTGACTAGAATTACGGATTTTCTCTATCTCTAAATTTTCAGAAGAGCCAACAGTGAGAAATTCGTGATCTTACTCGTCCCTTTCTTCCGAGGATTCGGATCTTTGCTCTATTTCGTCACCACCACATTGAGCATATTGAACCAACGCAATGCTAGAAATTTACAATAAAAAAGTGCCACGAAGCAGACACATGCTTTCTCTTCATATATTTTGTGCGTTCGAAACAATTTAGTTTCTCATAATATTATCAGTTGCGTTACTGGCTACTTATAACCTGCAGGAAGAAAGAGAGAAAGAAAGAAAGAAAGAAAGGAAAAAGAAAGGGAAAAAGAAAGAAAGGAAAAAGGAAGAGAGAAATAAAGACAGAAAAAAAGAAAAAGGAAGAAAGAGAGAAATAAAGAGAGGAAAAAGAAAGAAAAAAAGAAAGGAAGAGGGAAATAAAGACAGAAAAAGAAAGAAAAAAAGACAGGAAAAAGAAAAAAGGAAGAAATAGAGAAAGAAAGGAAGGGAGAAAGAGAGAAAGAAAGAAAGAAAGAGAGAAATAAAGACAGAAAACATAAAAAAGGAAGAACGAGAGAAAGAGCGAAAGAAGGGAAAAAAGAAAGGAAGAGAGAAATAAAGACAGAAAAAAGAAAAAAGGAAGAACGAGAGAAAGAGAGAAAGAAGGGAAAAAAGAAAGGAAGAGAGAAATAAAGACAGAAAAAAGAAAAAAGGAAGAACGAGAGAAAGAGAGAAAGAAGGGAAAAAAGAAAGGAAGAGAGAAATAAAGACAGAAAAAAGAAAGCGAGAAAGAAAGGAAAAAGGAAGAGAGAAAGACAGAGAAAAGAAGAATAAAAGAGAGAAATGATAAAAAAGAAAGGAAGGAAGAAAGAGAGAAAGAAAGGAAGAGAGAAATAAAGACAGAAAAAAAGAAAAAAGGGGGAAAGAGAGAAAGGAAAAAGGAAGAAAGAGAGAAATAAAGAAAGAAAGGTATGAGAAAGGAAGAGAGAAAGAAAGAAATAGAAAAATAGAGACAGAAAAATGAAAGAAAGGAAGAAAGAGAGAAGTAAAGACAGAAAAAAGAAAAGAGGGAGAAGGAGAGAAATAAAGAAAGGAAAAAGGAAGAAAGAGAGAAAGGAAGAAAGAGAGAAAGGAAGAAAGAGAGAAATAAAGAGAGAAAGGAAAAAGGAAGAAAACGAGAAAGAAAGGGAGAGAGAAATAAAGACAGAAAAAAGAAAAAGGAAGAAAGAGAGAAATAAAGAAAGAGAGAAATGAAGACAGAAAAAAGAAAAAAAGCAAGAAAGAGAGAAATAAAGAAAGAAAGAGAGAAATGAAGACAGAAAAAAGAAAAAAGGAAGAAAGAGAATAATAAAGAAAGAAAGAGAGAAAGAAAGAAAGGAAGAGAGAAATAGAGTAAGAAAGGAAGAGAGAAATAAAGACAGAAAAAGAGAAAAAAGGAAGAAAGAGAGAAAAAAAGAAAGGAAGAGAGAAATAAAGACAGAAAAAAGAAAAAAGGAAGAAATAAAGACAGAAAAAAGAAAAATGGAAGAGAGAAATAAAGACAGAAAAAAGGAAGAAAGAAATAAAGAAAGGAAGAGAGAAATAAAGACATAGAGAAAGAAAGGAAGAGAGAAATAGAGAAAGAAAGGAAGAGAGAAATAGAGAAAGAAAAAAGGAAAGGACAGAAAAAAGAAAAAAAGGGAGAGAGAAAGAAAGAAAAGAAGAAACAAATAAAGACAGAAAAAAGGAAGAAAGAAATAAAGACAGAAAAAAGGAAGAAAGAGAAAAAGAAGGAAAGAAATGGAAGAAAGAGAGAAAGAAAGGAAGAGAGAAATAAAGACAGAAAAAAATAAAAAGAACAAAAGAAAGAAAGGAAGAGAGAAAGAAATAAAGATAGAAAAAAATGAAGAAAGGAAGAAAGGAAGAGAGAAATAGACAGAAAAAGAAAAAAGGAAGAAAGAAAAAAGAAAGGAATAGAGAAATAAAGACAGAAAAAAGAAAAACGAAAGGAAGGGAGAAATAAAGAAAGAGAAAAGAAAAACGGAAGAGAGAAAGGAAGAAATAAAGACAGAAAAAAGGAAGAAAGAGAGGAATAAGTCAGAGACAAAGGAAGAACGAGAGAAAGGAAGAAAGAAAAAAGAATTAATGACATACCAATACATAAAAAACTGAAGAACGAAAGATATAGGGAAAGAAGACTCGAAAAGAAAGGGATGAATTAATGAAACAGGAAAGAAAGAAGAACGAAGATAAAACAATAAGACCGAGATGAAGAGTGGTAGCAAAAATGACATAAGCAAAGTAATAAAGAATGAAAAAAGTAACGGCTAAATAAAGAAGAGAGAAACTTTAAGGAGGAAAAAAAAAAAATAAATAAGATGTCCCGTAAATAGTGTCATGAAGATAAAAGGCCTGCATACTTTCTAATCATACATTGTGTATTCCGCAACTATCTCATGTTTTTATCTCTTTCTACGTTACATAAGCATATTCTTTCATTATACTTTACCTCATTCGACAGGTACACAAATTGACAAATTTTTTTATTCATTTTAGGGTATCATAATTGATGCATTCATATAGACATAGACCTATTAAATCTATTCCATTCCATGATGCTCGCTCACTTAATATCACATGTGGACGATGCTCAAAATGTAGATCAAGCATAAATTATTCTCATAATTGACAATATCAACGGTTTCCAGTTAAACTCAGTGTTGTTTTACAATTAGTAGAGTGGGATGAGAAACTGAATTCTATAATGCGAGTATATTTATGTACTACTGGCAACACTATTTATCTTCGCCATGACGCCATCTATTCATAGAAGTAATAACTAAAGAAGCCACACTTACACTAACAAATTATGGATCACTATCGTTTAGTAGAGTCAGATATCTTTGAACACAAGTGTACAGTACACTAGCAGCATTCAAAGTTATCTGGCCCCTTGTAATCGATAGTGATTGATTTTGTTCGTGTAAGTTTGGCTTCTTTAGTTATTACTTCTCTGAATAGATAGCAAAGATAATAGTCAATGTTGCCAGTAGTGCATAAATATACGCGCATTATATAATTCAAAATTTCGTTCCCATCCAATGATTGTTAAAAAGCACTAGGTTAGCGGAAATCAGCTGATACTGTCAATTATGAAAATAAATAACAACTATTTTTAACAAAATAATCTGCCCTCAATGAGGGTGACCATAAAGATCCAGAATAAAAGCACTGCAGAAATAATTTAGAAAGACAAAAAGATTAAATACGGGAATTGTTTAGTAAAACATCCAGAGAAATGCAAACCCAAAAGAATCGTCAATGGCCAAAATATAAATGGTAATGCAATATTTGGATTGAATCCTTATGAATATCCAATAAAATTTTTTGAATTTCAAAAAATCGGAGACCGAGTGCTTTTAAAATATTCAATGTGAACTTAGGAAGAGTGCCACGCGCACCAAACAAAAGACCAGAAACACTCCACTGACTAGTGGGAAGGTTATATTTCTCACTTAGGTATGGGATGCAGGACTCATAAATGGACTTCTTCTCCTCATCAATGTGTCGTGCCTGCAGGGAATCCCTCTCAAACCGGATTGTAGGATCAAGAATGATTCCCTTAGATTGAGTCCTGTGGATGGCTATAATATCTGCTCTTCTGTTCGAATCTAAGGATGAAATGCAGTGGATCTCCTCGTGTACTTCCCATCCACGACGCTTGAGGACATCAGCAATACCGGTCCTGGCCTTATGGTGTCGATTGTTGCGCAGCAGCTCCGTTTTTCGACAGAATCCCAACACGTGACCAAGAGTTTCCGTCTCGTTGCAGCCAGGATGGCGACAACGGGTTGTGTTGAAACTTCTGCCGGGCACAGATCTAACCGCAGATAGATTGCTGGACATCTTAATTGCATTAATGTATTCTGAAATGGATAAATTTGCTTTTGATAACATCCAGGAATTTGCCTTGGGGCACTCAGAATATAGGAAAACACCTTTGCCCTTATGAGGTAATTTACACCATGATTCAAAACTTCTGTTCCGCAAGATCTCCCTCAATTGTCGACCTTTAGTGTTGGGAGCAATAGAAGACTTATTGATGTTTAGTCTACGTAGACTCAGTTGCTGTTCAATGTTACTTAATCCACGTCATCATTTTCCCTGATACTTTTAAACCAGTCTCAATAATAGTGTCATCTATTGAGAACTAGCGAAACTCTTTCTAAGTTTGCCAATTTGTTATAATATCTTTGACTCTGACATCCTGTGGACTGCCTTTAGTCTGGCCTCTCTTACTTCATTCAGGATCCAAGAGGCACTCAAGCCCTCCAACCACGTCAAGGTAGCAGTCATGAGGAGGGGCCGACCACCCACCCACACAATAACCTATAAAATGATGAAAAAACTAAGAAATTTACACAAAAAAATAGTAAGGACAATTTTGGAGGAAGCGATTAGGTCCGTGGCCATTTCTTGTAGTATCATCCCAGTATTTGTCATAACGCCCAAGGGAAACTAAGGCAGGATGAGTTAAACTTATCCTGTCTTTTCCTCGAGCGCTAAGATAAATGTCGGGATGAGACCTAAACGAAATGCGCCACGGACCTAATCTCCAAAATGTTTCCTTAGTACTTCTTTTGTAAATTCCTTATTCAGTATTTTCCTGATGTTATCATGGATAAATATATAATAGGATGCGAAACTGCGGTCAGCACCATCTGGATTTGGTGCTCTGAAATAAGGTGATCAGCGCCCGGCGTCGTAGGTGGTGAACATTAGAACTACGTGTTGGGTACATTACTGAGAGTTCTCTATTTATCCGTTCGAGATATTGTATGGGAGAGTCGAGGAGAGAAGATGGCGGACTGAAACGTACTAATAAGTGAACATAAAGTGATACGTGTGTGTATAAGCAGTGTATGTTAAACAGTGATGTTTATGGACGTTGTAAAAATAGTGTTGAATGTATTGTAAAGTAATAGTAATATAATAAATTGAACTATCTACGTAGTTCTTGCAGACTTTCCATTGTGCTGTACAATAAATATCCAAAGAATACAATCCCAATTATCTAACCTTTTGCTTTATTTTTTGTCTCTGTCTGGTTATATTTTAATCGGGTAATGTAAAACACATCGTCTCTTTTATCTTCCTGTTGGCTCCGGTAAGAATTTTCAGTAGAATATGCTGTGAGGAGTAAAACTGTAAATGTTTTATTTTAAATTAGGTTAGTTTTGAATATCTATGAGGGTGGGAGGGAATACTTTCTGGACAGTTTAACATTTTCGTCACCATGCTAAATGCATGGAGTAATTACTCTTTTCGCTACTTGATGCGATGCTATTTGTAATAACGCCTCTCCCAAAAATAGATGGCAGCAAGATCAATTTCTATAACAGCGCCTCTAGTATGTGTTACGGGAAACTCATTAAGTTTCGCATCCTATTATATATTTATCCATGATGTTATCTTTATAGGTTATTGCCTGACTGGGGTGGGCGAAATCAGGACTACTTAATGATTAGGTCCGGACTGTCGAGAAAACACCAATGTCGGTCACTAAAGTTTAACGTGCGGAATTAACAGTTAGAGAATTTCGGTTCAAAGCCGTCTAAGAAATAAATTGTGCTTTATAGTTGTGTCATTTATTTTAATAACTTGTAAATAATATATTCCTTCTTTATTTTATAAGATCTAAATCGCTTTTGAATTTTAAATTTAATTTATCTGAATCTTTTTTCGTACATGACGTGCATTCGTTTCCTTGGAAACAATTTCCTAAAAATGAAGACTGTATTTTAATTTTTTTTTGCCTTAGAAAATCAAAACTTTTTAAAATTAATAGTAAGTTTAATCTTAATATATAAAATTGAATGTGGGTATGTATGTATGTGTGTATGTTTTCTATACAAATCTATACGCTTTGACCAATATGTGCCAAAGTTTGCACATTTAACCTTCATAACCAGGAGAAGAACATAGGCTACATTAAAATTGTGCAAATGGACTATAAATTAATTAAAAATAAAAAATAGAAATAAATACGATTAAACATTCATGTATAATATTAAAATGCAATCTTCTATAGTCAATTGTTTTTTTATTATTGTCTGTTGTATTCAATATCGACTTTCACGAGGCCATGGAAATTATAACACGAAATTAAATAACATTGTTGATACACATCATGAAGGCCAAAATCTAGACAATTCATGCAATAAGTATCTTTACACAGTCCAGGACCATAATAATATTATGAATTTCTCGATGCAGTTGTAGATAGTGACCAGACTGTGTTTTATCCAAATGAATTCTTGAATTCTTTGAAACCACAAGGATTGCTACCACATAATTTAATACTTAATATTGAATCACCAATTTGTACTATTGCGAAATATTGACCCACCAAAATAATGCAGTGGAACAAGAATAAGCATGAAAAAACTCATTCAAAACGTAACTTAATAATAGAAGTGGCAATATTAACTGGCAAAACGAAAGGAGAAGAGGTTTTTATCCCACGCATTCCTATGATACTCACTAACATGCCTTTCGATTTTAAGTAACAGCAATTTCAGTGCGATTAGAATTTGTAATGGCCATATGAAAATTAAGCTCAAGGACAGTCGCTCGAAGTTGCAGATATTAACTTAAAATCTCAGTGTTTTTCACATTCTCAACTATATTTTATACAAAGAAGTAGGGAAAAAACAAATTTTACACACATCAAAAAGCAATTCAATGATAATTTTGTTATATTTCTAATGTATGTGATTGTACGTAAGGCGACTGAAAATTACATTATATTAATTCTAAAATATACGTATCTCAAAATATTGTTGTTCATGTCCGAAAATGTGTTACTGCGAAATTCTAACTGTATAATCACGTTGCCAATTTAGTATGTTATGCGTTGTGGAAATAACAATCTCTTAATTTCTGGGGGAAAAATAGGTATACGTCTCTCAGAATATTAGTCTTTATGTTAAAAAAATGACATTGCGAGTTTATATTGTATCTGTATTCGGTGTATAAAATAAGAATTAATATTACAATACAATAAGTTATGTTCTGAATTTATGAGATACAGTTTTTCAAGTCATATTAAAAAAAAATAGGCGTACAGCGGTCAAGGGGAAAAAAATCTTCCAATATAAATTAACTTATATACGCTTATATTCATTCTTTGGTACGACAGATAGAGAAATAAATTTTGGCTCTTAATGACACCTCAACGGGTTCAGACTGGGAATTCCCTGTTTATCGTCAGCTGTCTCTGAAATTCAAGTGAAAGCACACAGATATGGAATTACGTGAAATGCACAGCTTCAGATCAATGTACAGGTCTTCTAATTATTTTATCTCTGCCTCTGTGCAACGTCACATTTGCAAGGGAAGAAAGGAGACGGGAGAGAGGTTGTAATGCTTTTCAATACGTTGACTCCCACGACTAAGATAAGCCATTTGAAACTTAACAGTCACTGATCGGCAGAGATAGAATGTAAGATCTGTAGACAATTGATACAATGCTAAGTGGGCTTATAGGGACCGAGGGATTGTTTTTGTTTTGATGAACTTCAAGACAATGCTAATTCATTTAAAGTTTGTACATACATACATACATACATACATACATACATACATACATACATACATACATACATGCATGCATGCATGCATACACATACATACATACATACATACATACATACATACATACATACATACATACATACATACATACAAATTAAAAAACATTTGAAAGTAAGGTACGTGATGAAATGTTTTCTTTCGTTGCCTGATCTGCAGTTGTTTTAAATTGAATTAATCCTTTCAGGCATTTGGCTAAGGAGTTCATCAATTCATGTAAGTGACGCTATGTAAAGATTCATCTTTGTGGACGAGGAAAGCTTATTAAAGATAATTCTTTTTGATTATTTATAGTTGAGTTTATGAGATTTCCGAAAAGTCTAACAACCAGTTTAATTGAAAAAAAGAAGCAAAAAGGGCAACCCGGGCAACGCCGGGCGCTTTCAGCTAGTTATCTATACTGATAATAAATCTGTAAACGAAATTTTTCTGATAATTTTCGCTTTTCAAAAAATAATTGGTGTTAACTTGTATAATTAACCATCTTGAGACCGAAAATCGCTTTTTTGAAATTTTTGTTTGTATGTCTGCCTATCTGTCGGATGTTTGTTACCTTTTCACGCGATAATGGCTGAATCGATTTATATGAAAATTGGAATATAAATTTTAAGTTCGTTGTAACTTTGATTTTAGGCTATATGTAATTCAAAATACTTTATTAAAAGGGTGGTTGTAAGGGGGCCTGAATTAAATAAATCGAAATATCTCGCTTATTATTGATTTCTGTGAAAAAAAGTTACATAACAAAAGTTTCTTTAAAAATGATTTCCGATAAGTTTTATTCTGTGCAAAATTTTGATAGGACTGATATTACTATGATGCACCGAAGTACATGATATTTCAGTGCAGGAATTCTGCATTACCATAAAGCGAGATATATCTGTTTTAAAATAGCATTGCTTTTTATTTCATGACCACGTCAGATTAATATACGAGTAATAAAGATTAAACAAATGACTGCATTTATTTAAGGCGGCTTTGGAGTCCTTGGAAAACAATCGGATTAATATACAAATGTTATGATATGATATGTGTTTATAATATACTAAATATTATTATATTATAAAGAGAGAGTGTTTGTGTGTTTGTGCGAGGTATTCTCAGGAAACTATGTAATAGATTTAAATAATTCTTTCAACAGTGGAAAGTGTAGTTCCTTTAAATCAGGCATGTCGCGCACATTGTGCACAGGTCTGCGTGCAACGTGCAGTTCCTATTCCCCTACCTGGAGGGAGTGAATCGGCTTGGAGGGGAACGCGACAGGGCTGTACAGTACCTATAGTAGCAGATCAGCTTTTGTTTCAGTAACACAGATCAGTACGGGTGTGCTCATTGAGCTGTGATTGTGAATGCGTTATGGAAAATAAAGTGAGGAGTCCACAGATATAACGAAGAAGAGAAATCACGAATCATATAACATGACTGTTATGATGTTTTCCTCAGCCAATAGTAATTATTTTTAAATGAAAGGCTTTCATGATATCATGTGGACCTAACAGTGATATGAGAATTTAAGTCATATTAGTAAAGTTCTCAAAATATGATATTCGCCTGCTCTTATTTCTTAATTAGTACTCTCACGGCAAGACAAACAAGACAATGATGTTATTTTGGAGTCTGTACTAACACAGCCATCAATGGTTAGATGACTTACAGCTTTTATTTGATAAGCTGATAAGTGATGAGAATATAGTGAGTAATACATGTGAGGCTCTTGAGGTTGTAAGGGAAGGAAGAAAGCAACTATTTGTAAGGCGGAAAAATTTTCTGGAAAAATAATAATGGCGAATTTTCCACCTCACGTTACTATATTATCTAATATACTTACGTTAATAAATCTTTAAACCTGACATAAAGAAAACGTCCTCGCTTCACAGCTTGTGAAGTACTCTTTTAACTCAATTCAGTAACGCTCCCAACTTGCTAATACTTGCTCTCAACGTTTTCCAAATAAACTATATATAAATTTAAATTCAAGCTTAATTTATCCAATTTATTAATAATAATGTGAATTTATATTAATATACAGCAAGGAAATGATTCCAGTGTAAAAGCCTCACAATGTCCTATTGCATGTAATTGGGAGTAAAATATTTTCTTTCTTAGCATTTGTGCATCAACGGTCCCAATAATGCTTGAGGAACAATGAAAGAGTATTACTTTTAAATAATCAGTACCTACTACGTAAAATGAAATATTGTGTTCGTTTTTTGTTGTTTCAAAATTACTGCAATACTTATTTTCTTCAAATACTGTATACAAATCATGTAAATAAATGATTCTTTACAAACGACTGCTTTGTGAATTGTAACTGAGTAAGTCTATTGTTTCTTGTGTTACAATATTGTCAAATAAAGACACTGACAATAATTGTGTTTTTTCCTTCTGCTAAATATGTTTATAATGTCCAAATGTCAATTTAATTGAACACTAGAAGCGCAGAATAGATTCTTGTACATCCCTCCCTCTAAGAACTGGTAAGAGCAACACGTGAATGACGCAATCTGCACAGACCGGCGTTCCGCGCACATACACTGCACTTTCAGTGTCTGATTTTTGACATGCCTGCTTTAAATGAACGTAGGCTTTATGTTATTACAGAAGCTCACGAGTGAATCGAGGACTGGGCACAAATGCATATACGGTAGCACAGAAAACTTTATATACTGTCGAAACTAATAATTAGCTATATGTACTGCAGTTAAATTTAATGCTATTTGGCGGTACCGTACTGAAATTTGATGTCTGATTTGCGTTGCGTTTTTTATGAAAGAATGAAAGCCAGAGATGGAATAATTTTACATATATACAAGCAGCACATATTAAGTATTAATTATTCAGTAACATAACAGTACATATTTTTATTCCTTTGGGTGAGCTACGGTAATGTATACTTAATAGGTAACAGTTCTATGTAGTGCACAATACTAAATATTGAATAATTAACAAACCAACATATTTAGCATGACTTGTGGTTTGTAGGCCATCTCAAACCCCGAACTCCACCTCTCTGAGCGCGAGATCTTGTATACTCGGTCAGTTATGGCCGAATGTTACAATAAAAACAATTAACAACATAGGTATTTCAGTCATAGCGTCATACAATACCAGATGAAACTACGAAATAATTACAGAATTAAAATACGACTATTTGATCTAGGGAGCATCCGTTTTCGTTTCAAGAATAATTAGTTTAACCTGTTTGTAAATTAGTCTTGAATACGCTGCACTGTTGGAAAAGTTTTTCTTCCTGAGATTCAAAAGCCTCCACAACCAATTAAAAACTTAGGTAGGTACTTAAATTAGTAAGGTGGGTGCTCCTGTTATGGCCATGTTCCTGATATGGCCACCCACCTATTGTGAGTTAGTTAACCAAAAAATCCGATAAATTGCAGCAGGATCCAGTGAAAGGACATCCTGGTATGTCACTTGATCGTTTTCCATCCAGTCAGGTTGAGCAATATGGCGTCAGTTGCCTGTTTTGCGGTTTTCATGTGACCTCTTCTTATTTTTCTCTTGTAAGTTTCCTTTGTTTTATGCATGTTTTTCAAAGACTTGTTTCATGAAAACCATCGTACTCCATTCAGTTTTTAATGTTTTGTTGATTGATGTTGTAGTTGATGGAGTATATTTTACGAGTTGTTCATAATCAAACGATTTTCGTGAAAGCTTACCTGCTCCTGATATGGCCATATCAAATGCACCATGGCCATATCAAGTTCATTTCACTTTTATTTTTTCACCTGACAATTATCGCCATTTGTTCTTGATTTCGAAGAAAGACCTATTATTTTTTCTGAAAATTATTCTATTTCATGTGTGTCATTCCTCTGTAAGTCGACGCGTAGATATTTATTTATTTCTTTGTTTATTTTTTATTTATTTATATTGGCAGAGTTGAGGCCATAAGGTCACAAAGTACACAAGCAGTGAAATTTAACACAAAGTGAAAGAACAAAATACTAATATATTACAAGAAATATTAACATAACAAGAGCTGACAATGTAAAAAATGAAAATAATACCATAGGTTAATAGAAAAAAAGTAAAATACAGATCGAAAGATTGGAATATAGCATAAGCAACTCAATTAGTACAAATAGTTAGCAGGGGAAACGTAAGGAAGAATACAACAAATGGAATGTAATATGATAATAAAACGAAATCTAAATTAAAATAACAAAAAGGCTGGGATTATAAATTCATCTGGTGGTCAAGAGAGTTCAGTATTGGTGAACAGAAAAGGAAGAAAAAGATATTATTTACAAAACTGTCGCAGAGAAAAGGGCTTGTAATTGAACCTGAATTGGAAAAGTGCAATTTTAGTTTATTTTTGAAACTAGTTAATGTCCGACAGTCTCTGACATGTTGTGGTAGAGAGTTCCAGAGATCAGCTGCAGAGACGGTGAAAGATGAAGAATAGAAGGATGTTCTGTGTTTAGGAATGGAAAGTGTGATGTGGTGTTGTGAGCGAGTATCTATTTCGTGATATGATGACAAATGTTGAAAACGAGAAGCTAGGTGGCTAAGGTTAGAGGTTTGAAGAATATTGAAGAATAACGTGAGAGAGTGAATAGTTCTTCGCTCTTTGAGACGGACGCAGGACAGCATATTTAGCGAAGGTGAGATACGATCATATCTACGGACGTTGCAAATAAATCGAACACATGCATTATGAAGACGTTGCAGTCTGTCTGTCAGTCTCATGTTAAGGTCAGTGTAGAGAGTATCACATTAATCAAAATGAGGCATCAAGAGCGACTGCACTAAATTCTTCTTGAGAACCAACGGAAGGAAATTTCGGATTCTTTTTAGTGTGTGAATTTTCATAAAAATTATTTTAAACAATATGTGTGTGATATGTGTATTCCAACTTGAGTTATTGAATACGATCAAATTCGACCAATAATAATTTAAGAGAAATCGCTGTACACAGAAATACAGATAAGCGTCATGCCCAAAATACTTTTTCGATATAAGTTAATGTCTGCTGAAAACTTGTAGCTATTCCGGCGAAAATCTCGAAATCGATTTTTTGGATCTTCAAAATAATTTCTATAATAAGGAAGTAAATTAGAATCCATGTATTATATCTAGTAACTTTCATACTGAACGAAATAATAACATTTATCTCATACAGTCGGCCTGGGTAGTGTAGTCGGTATAGCGCTGGCCTTCTGTGTTCGAGGTTGCGGGTTCGATCCCGGCCCAGGTTGATGGTATTTAAGTGTGCTTAAATGCGACAGGCTCATGTCGATAGATTTAGTGGCATGTGAAAGAACACTGGCATGTAAAATTCCGGCACAACGGCGACGCTGATATAACCTCGACAGTTACGAGCGTCGTTAAATAAACCATAAGTTTAACTTTTTATCTCATACAGATGTCTGCATACTTAAATTACGCTTTTCGTGCGCCATATTCTCAACATTACCATCATCACCACTATCACCATCATCATCATCATCATCATCATCATCATTATCATCTCGTTTCGATATTTCGATGGTTTCCTCAAGGTATTCTCTCTATTGAATGGTGATTTAATAGCTACAGAGACAGACGTGTTCTGTACATAGGCCTGTTGTTGACAGTGTAATCCAGGTTTGGAGAACTGGGCGACAATTGTGGCGTTGCGTCACTCATCGGATATGTCACACATCTCTTCCTTCCATCCCCGCATCATTGACTTGGAAGGGGAGGGGATTTGTATTTAGTGTCTGTCTTATGTGATTGCGTACGGGCCACAGATACGTCATTTAACGCCGGTGGACTGTGAACGGGGAACCAACGCTTTCCCCATGCTTTCCTCCCCTCTCTCGCCAGTTCTGTATCCCTGGTGTAATCAGTATGTTTCAGTAAGCTTAGAGAATATGCGTATTCTTTTACCTAATTTTGTGTTTCCAAAATATTTTAAAATAGAATTTGGTGGTCATAATTATATTTTTGTTACACTTTCGTATGGTCGAGGCTTCGATGCAATACGAAAGTATTGATCTCGTCCAGATGTTATAGACGTTCATTCCTTCATTTAGTGTTCTGCCCAAGGACAGGTCTTTCGCTGCAAAGTGGAAACCCAATTTTCTCAAATCTTTCCTACTTCCTGACTTCCTCTTCGTTTCCTCATATTATGATCCATATAGCTTAATGTCGTCTATCTTCGTTTCCTCATATGATCCATATAGCTTAATGTCGCCTATCTTCGTTTCCTCATATAATCAATACAGCTTAATGTCGTTTATCTTCGTTTCCTCATATGATCCATAGGCCTATAGCTTAATGTCGTCTATCTTCGTTTCCTCATATGATCCATACAGCTTAATGTCGTTTATCTTCGTTTCCTCATATGATCCATAGGCCTATAGCTTAATGTCGTCTATCTACGTTTTCTCATATGATCAATACAGCTTAATGTCGTCTATCTTCGTTTCCTCATATGATCCATATAGCTTAATGTCGTCTATCTTCGTTTCCTCATATGATCAATACAGCTTAATGTCGTCTATCTTCGTTTCCTCATATGATCCATACAGCTTAATGTCGTCTATCTTCGTTTCCTCATATGATCCATAGGCCTATGGCTTAATGTCGTCTATCTTCGTTTCCTCATATGATCCATACAGCTTAATGTCGTCTATCTTCGTTTCCTCATATGATCCATACAGCTTAATGTCGTCTATCTTCGTTTCCTCATATGATCCATACAGCTTAATATCGTCTATCTTCGTTTCCTCATATGATCCATATAGCTTAATGTCGTCTATCTTCATTTCCTCATATGATCCATATAGCTTAATGTCGTCTATCTTCGTTTCCTCATATGATCCATATTGCTTAATGTCGCCTATCTTCGTTTCCTCATATGATCCATATAGCTTAATGTCGTCTATATTCGTTTCCTCATATGATCCATATAACTTAATGTCATCTATCTTCGTTTCCTCATATGATCCATATAGCTTAACGTTGTCTATCTTCGTTTTCTCATATAATCAATACAGCTTAATGTCGTCTATCTTCGTTCACTCATATGATCCATATAGCTTAACGTCGTCTATCTTCGTTTCCTCATATAATCAATACAGCTTAATGTCGTCTATCTTCGTTTCCTCATATGATCCATATAGCTTAATGTCGTCTATCTTCGTTTCCTCATATGATCCATATAGCTTAATGTCGTCTATCTTCGTTT
Organism: Periplaneta americana; assembly: GCF_040183065.1. NCBI lineage: Eukaryota > Metazoa > Arthropoda > Insecta > Blattodea > Blattidae > Periplaneta > Periplaneta americana. The sequence goes on from NC_091119.1 coordinate 156,739,856, forward strand.
CCTCATATGATCCATGTAGCTTAACGTCGTCTATCTTCGTCTCCTCATATAATCAATACAGCTTAATGTCGTCTATCTTCGTTTCCTCATATGATCCATATAGCTTAATGTCGTCTATCTTCGTTTCCTCATATGATCCATATAGCTTAATGTCGTCTATCTTCGTTTCCTCATATAATCAATACAGCTTAATGTCGTCTATCTTCGTTTCCTCATATGATCCATATAGCTTAATGTCGTCTATCTTCGTTTCTTCATATGATCCATACAACTTAATGTCGTCTATCTTCGTTTCCTCATATGATCCATATAGCTTAATGTCGTCTATATTCGTTTCCTCATATGATCCATATAGCTTAATGTCGTCTATCTTCGTTTCCTCATATGATCCATATAACTTAATGTCGTCTATCTTCGTTTTCTCATATAATCAATACAGCTTAATGTCGTCTATCTTCGTTTCCTCATATGATCCATATAGCTTAACGTCGTCTATCTTCGTTTTCTCATATAATCAATACAGCTTAATGTCGTCTATCTTCGTTTCCTCATATGATCCATATAGCTTAATGTCGTCTATCTTCGTTTCCTCATACGATCCATATAGCTTAATGTCGTCTATCTTCGTTTCCTCGTATGATCCATATAGCTTAATGTCGTCTATATTCGTTTCCTCATATGATCCATACAGCTTAATGTCGTCTATCTTCGTTTCCTCATATGATCAATACAGCTTAATAATAATAATAATAATAATAATAATAATAATAATAATAATAATAATAATAATAATAACAATAATAATAATAATAATAATAATAATAATGACTTTATTTAACCTGGCAGAGTTAAAGCCGTAAGGCCTTCTCTTACACTCAACCAGGATTAAAACTTGCTTACACAGTTGAACATAAAACTGGATCGGAATTAATTAATTACATACTGATACAATTTAGGTACATAATGAGATCAAAAGAGGTAGTTACATAAAATCTACCTCATAAAATAAAAATAAATATAGTGGAATACATATTAATGCTGTTAGAATCAAATACGAATCACATAAAAACAGAAGCCGATAATTCAATAAAAAAATGTACACAGTAAAAATAAAAATAAACACATTGGAATACATATTAGCATTAGATTACAATTAAGTAGGATTCACATAATTAAACTAGAAACCGACAATTGAATAAAATGTACACAAAAACAGATTAATAATAAAAAAAAAAGCAACATAGTGGGATACATGTTGGTGTTAAGTGATAAATAAACACGATTTAGATAATAAAAATAAGAAACAAAAATAAAAATAAATACAGTGGAACACATTCCATTAAATATTTGCAACGCGTTAGGTCTGGCAACTCATCATAACATATTTTTCTAATTTACATTTAAAGGAAATTAAAGTTCGGCAGCCCTTGACTTCAGGCGGCAGAGAATTCCAGTGACGAGAAGTAGCAACAGTGAAAGATGAAGAATAAAGAGATGATGTGTGGAGTGGTATTTCTAGCGTGTTATCATTTTGTAACCGAGTATTTAAGGTATGATACCAAGAAAGACTGTGGAATCGGACAGATAAGTAAGAGGGAGTAGAGGTGTGCAAAATTCGGTATAAGAGAGAAAGGGGATGTAACTTTCTCCTCTCATTTAACCTGAGCCACAATAATTTATCGAAAGAAGGCGAAATGTGATCGTAGTAGCGGATATTACAAATAAAACGAACACACACATTATGAACACGTTGCAGTTTCTGGGATAAATCCACCCTGAGATCACTGAATAAAGCGTCACAATAATCTAAATGAGGCATAATAAGAGTCTGTACAAGCGTCTGCTTTAATTTAGCTGGATAGTGGTACAATCTTTTTAATGAGTGAAGAGAGGAAAATACTTCCTTGCATGTGTGTTTGATATGCGTGTCCCAGGTAAGGTTAGATTCAAAATGAACTCCCAGGTTTTTTACAGTTGAACTGAATGGAATGATCGCTTTATTCAGAGTCACGGGAGGAAGATTAGCTTATTAATATCGGGGATTAATCTTTTATTCGAAAATAAGATGGCCTGTGATTTATCTGTATTTAAGTTAAGTCCGAATTGTTGAGACCAAGATGAAACGGATTCGGATTAATGTCGTCTATCATCTGATATCTTCTTCTACCCCGAACTCTTCTCCTGTTCACCATTCCTTCCAGTGCATCTTTCAGTAGACAGTTTCTTCTCAGTCAGTGATCCAACAAATTCCTTTTCCTCTTCCTGATCAGTTTCAGCATTATTCTTTCTCCACCCACTCTTTACAACACAGCTTCATTTCTTATTCTGTCTGTCCACTTCACACACTCCATTCTTCTCCATATTCACATTTCAAATGCTTCTATTCGCTTCTCTTCACTTCGTCGTAATGTCCATGTTTCTGTCCCATACAATGGCACACTCCGCACAAAGCACTTCACTAGTCTCTTCCTTAGTTCTTTTTCCACAGGCCCGCAGAAAATGCTCCTTTTTCTATTAAAAGCTTCCTTGGCCATTGCTATCCTTTTGACTTCCTGACAGCAGCTCATGTTACTGGTTATAATACACCCCAAGTATTTGAAGCTGTCCATTTGCTCTACTGCCTCATTTAGAATTCGCAAGTTTACCTTCTTTATTTTTCTTTTATTACCATCCTCTTCGTCTTATTTGCATTTATCTTCATCACATACTGCTCACAGCTGTCATTTAGGACCAGTAGCATATCCTTTATTATCATTTCCTCTTCTGCTAACAACGCCATATCATCAGCAAATCTTATGCATTTTATTATAGACGTTGATAGATGAATATTATTCATTTTTGGTGCGGGTGTTTTTGAATACTTAATAAATAATTACCGTACTGAATACTATAATCTACTCCTGATCCCTGTTTTCATGCAATTTTCGACACGTATTGAAAACGATTTGAATACGGAAGCTGAAGTTTCGAAAGTAGTTATGTTGGTTAACATGTCATCGACATGCTAGCATGTTGGTCACTCTGTAGGCCTTAGCTATAAACAATGTTGGGTTTCCTTCATGAGGTGCATGAAAACTTAATATTATGGCTGTTAATGAAAAATGGCTTTCAGGAAAATACAAAATATTATGTGTTACAACACGCCTTTTCAACTACAATATTGCCCTCGCTGTTGGTAAAACAGATGACTGATCATATCAAACAAATGACACTTAGCGTATTGAAATAGCTTCGAATACAATACGCGTTTTCATGCATATTGAATACGATGCTATCGACCTTGAGGCTCAGATCGTTTTGAATTCCCGTTTTTATGAACGTTTCAGTAAGGTAAACGTATTCAAATCGATTTGAATACTCCATGAAAACGAAATAATTGTAATTGTTGCTATGTCAAATGTCTCTTTATATTCAAATTATTATCTTAAATATTTAAAAGTAAATGCCTGGTCAATGGTTTTATTCTTATTGAACTTATTAATGAAAGATTCCTTTCTTTTAAATACCACGATTTTTTCTCGAATGCTAAAATGTTCACATTATGTTCCTCAGCGCATGTTTTAAACTGATATAGGTCTATATACCGAAAAGTATCTTCCGAATCCCGGTTGGCTGTGTAGGCCTAATGAGAAAGCATGTGTGATATAAATTCCAATCTTTATTGACACCTCGTTTATAGAATCATTGAAAATTCCAAGACCATAATATGGCCATATAGGCTATTTCAAAATCCCTTCATACTGTAAAATTAAAGTTAAACAATTTCACTGTCATCGGGTTCCTAACGTTATGTAACAGAACGCTACTAGGCCTACCATCTGTGACAAGATGTCGCCACTCCGCAGTTCTATTTCAAATGATTCGATAAGTAATCAACTTCCTGTGAAGTGACAGGATTATTTAGGTTACTATGAGTCAGAACTGTGTTTTATAAAAATTGAGTAAGATTTACATAATATTAGATGACGAAATGTTACAAATTAGTATTGCGTTGTGGAAATACGTAACGACGTGTAATATCTATAATTTAACATAACTTATTATTTCGAAGTTTAGTCCTATATACTTTCATCCAATTCGAAAAAAAAAAAAAAACCACAATGCAGCCCTAATACGAGTAGAAACACAAAACCGACAGATATTCACCACAGAAAATTGTTGTGAATGAAGCGTTAATAAATTTTAATAAACCTTACTAACATAAAGTAGTAGTCTTGATTAATATGTATATATAAATAATGTATATAAATAATGTAATGACACGTCTCGCCGTTTTACAGCCGCGTGCGTTGCGGTTCTCTTGAGCTCTCGCTCTTGTACTCCACATCAGTGGTCTTAATCTTGTTTGATTAACTTGGAATCCCCTTTTTTCCCCCTTTGTGCTCGTCTCCACTTATGCTTTCTCTGAATGTTTGAATTTCGAGACATTTTGAAGTTCACAATTTTTCACGACTACTCTTTGAAAGCTGAGGGTCCAATTTATCCCGGATCATATTTTTCACGTTTATTTAGTCGATATCGTCGCGCTCGATCGATACTTCAAACGTCCGGATCGATTCAGATCTCACGACGTTATAAGTATAAAATTGCTGCCGGAACGCAGTTTTGCCTCATCCGTCTCGCCGGTCTTGTGGGTCCAACCGGTTTCAAGTCGATATTTCGGTTGTGTGACTCCTTTGTCTACACCAGTAGTGTTAGAGTTGTAAGCTCCGAAACCGGTTGTGGTGCTAGAGACGTCCAGTCGGAGCGTGAACTTGCTTATGTCTGTGGAAGCACCGGAGCTCGCAACGAGTTATAGTGGAGCGCTCCGTTCCGTTTAGGCTGTGTCTGACAACGCTGGTCTACACTGTGGTATACTTTTCGTTTCGCTATGTTTATTATTTGTTCAGAAGTTATAAGTTGGAAACGATTTTATAGGTGCTAAAAACGAGAGATTTAGGACGTTATTATAAACTCCAATTTAAGACATTTAGGGTGCTATGCATAGACATTTTGCTAGCCCGCGCTACGAGCGTGCTAAACTAGCCCCGGCTATCGAGTGATTACTTGTACAGGATTCATATCATATCATATCGCTAACTCTGGTTTATGAATACGAAAAACGTTAGTTCGCTGATCATCTACCGGAAGCCAGCGCTAAGAATGTCTATGAATATAGCCCTTAGGAGATTATATAAAATTAGCATTTAGTAATTTTAATTTTATTAAATATTCTATTTTAGATGAAATTTTTGTACAAAGAATTGGTGCTGATATTAGTGTTATTGAACTGAAGACTCAAATTCTTTCAGTGAAAGAGATTGATTGTTGATTAGTCACTTTCATTTCGCATAACGGGGATGCATTGACGCGAAAATTAATTTATAAGCTCTCACCTAACCTGAACAATTTACCACCCCTTTTGTGCTAGGATGAACTTTTCCAAACGAATTTCAGTTCCAGGAAATTCCCTCTCCTTTCACGACCAATATGGAATGAACTTGCGAGATCAATGTCTGTCTGTAAGAGATTTTTTTTTGCATTTTAAAAATAATTTTTGTAATTTTTGTGCGTTTTTGCATTTTTAGTTCCGGTATTTTTATTTTCAATATACGAAAAATTCTAAAACGGTGCTTTTCAGGCACAAACATAGCTTTTAGGTGTTTATAGGAATTTATGGTTTATTTAGACATTTTAGATCCTATAGAATTTTAACAGGGGTATCCCGTGTAAATGAAACGTATAAATATCAGAATAACACACGTCTTGGACATAGCAAATAAAATAAATATGGAACTGGATATCCGTTGCACTGTTATGTTCGATGTCAGACTGCGTACTTACCCCCTATTGCAGTGATGTCAAAGCAAGCGCGTTTTTCTGACCATGACGTCGTGCGCGGGCAGCAAGCGCTAAGTATGGAAAGAGGAAGGGTTGTGTATATGAATAAGCAACCTGTTGGATTAAGAAAACAGTGGTGCACAAACTTCAAACGGAATGTGAAATTTTATGTCTTTATTTTTATATGGCTTCTTTCTGTTTAATATGATCTATATTGTCTGTAAAACAAAAGTACTAACACTGATTTCTTAATATTGCACTTGTGTTTTAAATCTTAATAACATAATAGAGAGTTAAGAAGGAATATTCACTTAAATTCCATAGTAGTATAATATTATACTGTATTAAGTGGATGAAACACATCATTCATAAAGAAAGTGATATTCCAAAGAAAGAGATTGAGTATGACATGATAAGCTGGAATTTATATTATGGTATCTTTAGCCTTACAAAAGTAATCAATAAACTAATAAAAACAATATTACAGTACAAAGCAAAGTTACCTAGATACTGTATCTGTTTTAAGTGTAACTAATATTACATAACAAAACTCTTATCTCATTATGCTTTTAAGGTGATATTTGTGAGCAACTTCCTATCATCAGAATATTAAATTATTTTCTCGAAATCTGCTGAAGCTATAGAGCTGATATTTTTACAACACATGGGCACGTATCTTTTGCTTATGATGTAACAGTAGTTGCTTTGTTAATTTATTTCCTTACAAACAATTTCCATGCGAAAATTTTCAAAATTTTCAATACACTATCTTCAGTAATATGTACGTATATACGGTATATTAGATTTACGAAAAAGACCTATACCTGAAAATTTCACTTTTCTATACGAAAAATTGAGAAAATATTTCTTTTGAATAAAAAAATCAAACTTGTGAAAAATGAGCATTAAAATTAAAACTTATATTCTTATAATGCACTTATGCTTCTCAGGAAAATCTAAAAATTAACATGGATACAGTTTTAATAAGTTCTCTTCCCTTTATCTATTGAATCAGTGCTGGCCATCCCTGAATATAGCTCGACCAAGCGGCATATACCACCTCTTTCGTCTGTCTCTTTCCTTTCCGCTGTAAAGCGGTCAGGCTCTCCTGGGCTCTAAAGCGCGCGCTTGCTCCTGTGGGCATCAATTGACATGACTGCCATATTCAGGTACTACACAGACCTTGTCTTCTTTTGAGCGACAACGTCAGGCTTCCAAACTACCAAACTACCTTTCAGTATACACAATATGAAGGTCTATCCACCCTTCTAGTGTTGAACGTTCCCTTGTCAGGAGCAGGAGAAGATGAAGTGTATACGCCCCATTTGTGGTACGTCGGAATTCATTTTCCCAGACATTTCCTGAATCGCAACTAAATCCGACCTGAGAAAATCGTATTTTTGGCCTGCACTCCCATTTACCCGCACAGGCTCGGACTGTTCAGGCCAACCGAACAGGCAGTCTGAGCGTGTGTAAGACATTTTAAGAAAATTTGCATTACCACGCATATTAGTTATTCTGAAATTGCTGCAAATTTCCTTCTTATAGGCCTATTGTCTTTCATTTCATGCAACGTATGCGAGTTATACCGATACACTGTATTTTATTAATTTTTAAAAATTCTCTCATAAATAGAAATCGCGTATGGTATTACAAGAATATACACTGTAAGATCTCGAAATTAATGTATCTAATAAAAAAATAGCTATCTACCATTTGTACTTAACGTAAGACATATTTATTATATTGTATTAATAAAATTCATACATAAAAATCGAAATAATTTTGAATTGTATTCTGATAGTTATGAAACAAAAGATATGAATTCTTTAAGTTTGTTTGAACCAAAATGCAACACTGTTACAATATTTAATCGTAGTAGTAATTTAGGCCCAAGAATATATAACCAATTTATATTTAAATATCCTAATCTTGTCAATTGTAATAGTTCTAGTATTAAATTTAAAAAGTTATGTATGGATTTTATAAAAATTGAAAAATTGTAAATTTAAATTTATATACTATAATTGCATAGTAGACATAAGACAAATTGTATTGTATAATTATTAATTTCAATTCAGGACTCCGCCTCTGAGCACGAGTTCTACTCTTTCAGAGGCGAGCTGAAGTTTTTCTGTATATATTATATTTTATGTTACAATTATTAGCAAAATAAATAAATAAATAAGTAAGTAAGTAAATAAATAAATAAATAAATAAATAAATAAATAAGTAAATAAATAAATAAATAAATAAATAAATTTGTTTAGGAATTGCAGCCATGTGATAATGTGAGTAAAATAAATTTCTGCAATTGGGTGTTTAATTATGTTCATAATGGTTCTATTGATCTTCATTTAATTTTTTCACGGATGAAGCCTAGTTTTATTGACATTGTCATGTAGCGATAAGTTTACAGAACAAAAGATATACTAGAATACAGAAAAACACGATCTTGTACACGGAATGCCATTGCTGACCAAAACATTGATATATGGTGCGCAGTAAATGCTTACAAAATTATAGGATCTACATTTTTTTTAAATATCATTTATGCGCAGAGGTACATAGATCACACAATCACACCACTCCTAGAAGAATTATCTGGCACTGAATGTAAGCAGGCATTTTTTCAACAAGACTTCTCCACAGCTCGTGAAACTGATCTCTCGTCAGCATTGATTTCGGAAATTTTTGAAGATAGGGTCATCAGTAGAGTCCGGATGCTTCGAAAATTGCCTTTTTTACTGGCTGGAAGTAAATCATTTTTTTTCATAGATATAAATGTGATTTCGGGTAAATCAAAGTGATAGGGCCAATTTTTATTTTGCCCTTTTAAGGCGTTTCTTACTAATTATAATAATAAACGCCCTTTCTGTCATTTTAAAGCAATGTTTCTTGTTTATTTGCAATTTTCTAATTAATTGTAATGTAATGTGTATGAAATTTAAGTATATGAAACAATGACTAACTTTACTAACAATAGTAAATAAAAGTAATTTATTTCGGTGCTTAATCTGCTAATAATCGTGCTTTAATACTATTGGTGTAATATGAATAATATTTAATGATCGACAATCCACAGTTACAAATAAAATATCATGTCTTCACCATACTAACAATCAGTGTTATAATTCTAAATATTAAGCCGTTCTCATAGAAGCTGTCATGTAGCATTTTTAATTGTTTAATTGTTTGCTTTCACATTTTCATATGTTACTGTTACAGTTTTCTGCTACATATGTTTATTATTGTAGGAGAAAGAAATTTGAGTGAGGAACAGTTAGTTATTGTCGGGTGACAGAAGGTATAAGATCAGTTCGCTATTCAAAAATGCCTAAATTCAGTAAACCATTGCATAGTAAACTTCATGCTTACGTTAGTGAATTTGGTGCCGATGTGTTTTCAACCTATGGAGCAGTTTTGTTACGTAAGGCTTGTGAAAAGAGAGTTAATCACGAAAAAAATGTATTTTATAAGTCTACATGTGTCAACTACGAAGTAAAAATGTGAGTTTTGTTGATATAATTTAAATTTATTGCTAAAATATGTAATGCCTTTTTAAAATTTATAATGCATTTTTCAAAATTTATTGTCTTTTTTATGTTTTTATTGCCTTTTTTGCCTACCTATTTTAACTGTCATAAATGCCTAAACATCCGGGCTCTAGTCATCAGTAAGGGAATATGGCCATCGCGATCTCCAGGTTGCGATTTCTATTTATGGGGGAACTTAAAAAATAAAGTGTATCGGAATAACCCGATTACATTGGAGCAACTGACAGACAATATAAGAAGGGAAATTGCAGCAATTTCGGAAGAAGTAATACATGTTAATGTAAATTTTCTTAAAAGATGTAAGAAATGTGTGTCGGCACAGAGACATCATTTACATCTTTTATGTCAAAGATAGTGGTTATTGTAATTTTCATGAAAAATCTATGCGCTCTTCACCCAATCTCTCTAGCACAGCTTCATCTCTTACTCTGTTACGCGTAGCGTTTTGAGTTAAAAATCTAAAAAATTAATATCAGTACAGAAATAAGGAATATGTAGGTCTACATACTCGATCAGTGTATAACTTGACCTTTAACGCTACTGATTTATGAATTACAGTGGTATACGTTGAATGAAAGAAAATAAAAAACTTAATCCTGGAAAATATGCCCTCACCTTCCTTGTCCGTAACGAATATCACAAATTTGTGCAGGATCAAGTCCCTGTGCTTCGTGAAAAACTTCCAGCTGGCTGAATATTTCTCAATGACGAAGAAGAGGAAATTTACCGCTTTGTTATTCATCTACTCAATGAAGCTTGTTCTATGAATGTGCAATTATAGGATGGTTGATGTCGCAGTTTTCTTCGAAGAACTGCTAGAGGACAACTGGAGATTTCAAAATAAGAAGAATTACATCAGCAAACAAGTTGTCTTACAACACTGAATAAAATTCTGATTCACTGGAATAATAATGTAGCCTACTGTACAGCCTATTTTGAGCAACAAACTATTTTCAAACTCACAACTCATACAGGCGAGTGGTATTCTCATACACTTCTCAAACGTCGACATTATTAGTTCTTCTAATTAAAATATAGATGTCATGTAAATGGCACATACTTTCACATTATCCTTTTCGTATTTGTTTTTTATGTTAGTCTACCTATGAATTGTTTTTTCTTAACTATCATTCAGAAGATATAGGCCTACATAAGTTAATAATCCACCTTTCATAATGATATAAAAATAAAGGTTCGTTTCTTGCATTGCACTAATAGTACTGAATCAGTAAAGAAATTTTAGTCTTCTGAGAAAACGGTAACGTAGTTGGTATAGTGCTGGCCTTCTATGCTCGAGATTGCGGGTTCGATCCCGACCGAGGTCGATGGCATTTAAGTGTGTTTAAATACGACAGGCTCATGTCAGTAGATTTAGTGGCATGTAAAAGTCCTCCTGCGGGGAAAAAATCTGGCATACCGGCGACGCTGATAAAACCTCTGCAGTTGCGAGCGTCATTAACTAAACCATAATTTAATTTTCTGAGAAAACAGCAGTATGATAAATTGCGCGAACTAAGAATACACGATAAAGGAGCTATCCCATATCAAGAATAGGCTATACAGAGTCTGCAGCGAGCCCGAAACTTTGCCCATATTCTCGGCTCATGCCCACAGGGAAACTTACTCAGGAACTCGAGACACCATAGAATAAGAACAGAAATTGAACCTGCCTTTTCCCGAAGGGTCATGAAGGTCATGAAGAAGCTATAGTGAGGATCACGTGAGAGCAGTTCCTAAAAGGCTAATTTGGCCGTCTCTTCAGTGTTGCCAACTAATACCAGATATCACCAAAGACAGTAAAATCACAATGACATGTACAACAACAACAACAACAACAACAACAACAACAACAACAACAACAACAATAATAATAATAATAATAATAATAATAATAATAATAATAATAATAATAGTAATAATAATACGAGCCCGTAATAATATACTCTTAACAATAATGATGTCTTACTTATTCACTACATCTCATCTTTATGTTGGGAGGTATTTTCTAAATGGTTCAATAATTTTTGAAAGAGTAGGCCTACATTTTCCACCTGGACCTCTCGCACATTATGTTGGAAATTAGTAGATTAATATGATCTAATATTAAAATGTATTTTGTCTGACAACATGAAATTCATTGCTTTGACTAAACAGTTTACGATTGACGAGACCTAACCTAAAAATGTATTTTGTTTCATCACGTGAAATGATTAGTACAAACTCCGAAAACCGAATGCCACATTAAAATGTATGTTTAAGAATACTTACTTACTCCTAATAATTTTGCTATTTTAGTTATAATCGCTGTCTCCATGTGCATTTTCTATCGATCACCGAAGTGCATGTATCACACCACATGTTATATTTATTTACACTTATCTCAATATAATCTTGAATTATAACCACAACACAACACATAAAATAACTATTATGTATTAATATAATTCTGATATTAATTAATTAATTATGTTCTAATTTCAATAGCTTCCAGTAACCGGCTCAGAAATCTAGAACAATTTGAATTTTCATAATTTCCACTACCGACAACAGCTATTCCTGCTGCCAACATAACAGTTAGGAAATCACTACCAGTTGTAGTATTTCTCAGTATCGAAATTCGAAACGAAGTTGGCAAAAGAAAATTCAACCTTCAAACCATAATCCACTAGCATGTGTAGTAATGGGGGAAAAATGGTTAGGTTTCACCCTTAGGGTATTAAGTAAGCTGATCCGGATTCTTTCATCAGAGAACACTAGAGAACAGCTCTTAGTAACGGAGCCCACAGATAGATTCCCAGTTAGGTTACTTACCTTCCCTAATGACGGAGCGAATACCGACGGTATGTATGATCACATATCACCGTCCTTCGCAAGTCTCTCGTGGCTCCGACTTAAAGAACGTAGAACTTTACACTCTTTGTCTTTACTCTTTCGAATTCTGCACATTTCAACACCAAATTACCTTTCGTCTCGTTTCTCTTATCTATACTCTAACCACGACGTAAATACCAGATCACTTATCTGTGGCACGCTAAGTATACCTCTTCATAGAACATCTTGTTATTCATCATCTTTTACAATATCCACCTCGCGTCAATGGAATTCCTTGTCACAAAGTATTAGGGGCTGCAAGACAATAAACACCTTTAAGAACAGCTTAAAAGATAACCTTATTAGCATTTCACTCCAATCATACTGATTTAAACTATCACTGACTACATTGTTACTTTTTTCTTTAGACATCATCCTGATTGTGCTGTATTTTAATTGTCTCGTAATAATCTCTTTCTATTATCTAATATTATTTGAAATATATTAACATTCTATGTATTTTAGTTTAATTCTGCTACACAGTTTATTTCAGTGTTTAATTAATAGTTCATAGTATTTTGTTGTTTAATTTGTAAATAACTTTTGTATACATGTAACTCTCATCTAAATCAAATTGTTGGATTCTTTGTAAGTTCATGCATATGTATATACACTTTTTGCTGGTTGAGTGGAAGAGAAGGCCTTACGGCCTTAACTCTGCCAGCTAAAATAAATCATTATTATTATTATTATTATTATTATTATTATTATTATTATTATTATTATTATTATTATTATTATTATTATTATTATTATACCTAAAGCTCCGAAATGTAGAATGTTTCTGCATGTATTACTGGTGATAAAAAAGAGAGAAAATCTCTCACCTCCAAGAAAGTTTTTAAAATCTTACTCTTTTCTGTACTTCGATCGCCATAAATGCTACACGAATTTCCAAGAATCGGTCCCCTGCTGTCATGGTGTGAAACCAACATGTGACGTAATCATTTCTGGTGAGATTTTCTGATAATGCTGTGACTGAATTTCATAAGTGAATATTTTCAAACTTCCAACACAGGTGATTTAAACCCACTCATGTTTTACAACCAGCATATGTGTACATTATGCACTTCTAAATTTGCACACCCAGGCTTTTTTTATTGTTAAACCGGTTCCTCATTGTCATCTGAAAGAGCAGAACGTGTGTGTTCAGTACTGGAGACTTGCTGAGGAGCGGGAGTCGTATATGGAGTTAATATAATATTTAAATATTAGTTTTATAATGCCATTCTGATTTCTTATTTTGATTTACGTATTACATGAGAAGTTTGTATTTTATGTTTTTCGATGAGAAACGGTATTATTATTATTATTATTATTATTATTATTATTATTATTATTATTATTATTATCGTTATCGTTATTAGTGAATCTCCATTTATTAAGAAAAACTCCATTGTACTGTAGAAAAGTATGCTGGGGTTATAAGAAATATCCTAAAAAAATAAGTAAGTATGTAAACTACATTATGCATATCTAACTGTTGATTTCAGATTTTATTTTTCAAGTTTTTTATTTGGCTTGCGTCTTACCAATATCCTGTCATCCAGAAATATAATTTTGTTCCACCAACTTCCATTCTTATCAGCATATTTTAGACCAAATTGAAAAATCTCTTATTTTTATTGATGCCATTTAAATAGGGATTCTTTCTAGCCACCAAACTGTCATAGCCTGCTTTTCTGATCATTCTTCGAGTTGTTTCTGACTGTACATTCTTTTTTTTTTGTTTTTACTAGGTTATTTTACGACACTTTATTAACATCTTAGGTTATTTAGCGTCTGAATGAGATGAAGGTGATAATGCCGGTGAAATGAGTCCGGGGTCCAACACCGAAAGTTACCCAGCATTTGCTCATATTGGGTTGCGGGAAAACCCGAAAAAAACCTCAACCAGGTAACTTGCTCCGATCGGGAATCGATTCCGGGTCACCTGGTTTTGCGGCTAGACGCGCTAACCGTTACTCCACAGGTGTGGAATGTACATTTTTACCTACTGTATATCTTGTAATAGCTGTACTGCAAGTGTTAGTGCCTAATCCTGTAGTTCTGCTTTACTTTTCTTATTACAATACCATGTTCCTTTCTCACAGGTTTCTTGGTTACCCCTTCCGTGGAATTGACTCGAAAAAAAAATCGAAAAATCGAAAGAGAATTGGGAGGACAAATTTAAAAGGTAAGCAAAACGCGTCCTTGCAAGGGGTTGGGGGCTGTACAAAACTAAATATGTGGGCTCCAAGCCTGTTGGCCACTAGTCTCACTCCGGGTTACGCTGCTCCACTGAAGGAGCTCTAGAAAATTTTGAAGGGGAAGCCGAAATTGGACGTAACCTCTTAGGTACCACATACGCGAGGGGGACGGAGATTTGATCAAGTGATCACGGAACGGAATTGACTCTATTCTATCCCTACTTTTACAGGGACATCGCTTTATTTTTACCAACATTTTTAACATTAACCTGGCTATACTCGGAAACACTGTTGCCCCCTTCCATTACAGGAGTTTGATGTTACTAGTGGAATATGTAAACAAATCATTTTACTAGGTATAGGAGGAGAGAAAAGTAGTGTATCCATTTATGTTGTAGGGAAATACAATATTACGATTTTCAGTTTGATCATCACTTTTACGGAATTTATCAAAATACAGTAGAGTAGTAACATTTTTTTTCAAAAACTCAACTTTTCAGGCGGCTATGTTCGTTATGTAATGTCTACTTTATTTAGCATATTAATTATTGATGTTATCATACAATATAGAGAGTGCATTTAAATTGAGGGGGGGTCATAAGTAAAGGGCTGTAAGTGCACTTAAGTTACTTTTGAGAAAATGGGGTTTAAATATTTAAGCTTTCGTAAAATCGGTGAAATTTTTTATTTAAATTTTAATGTGTGATGCGATTAAAATATCCCTTTGCCACTAAAATTTTAGATACTTTAGCTTACACTGGATGCACTTAACTCATGTTATTACAAATGTCACTAGCATTCCTCTGCTTCTAGCCAGCTCAATTCAAAATAAGCTAATCTGAATTTTTAAACAAGTTGCTGAAAATGGTTGCCGTTCATTGCAATGCAGGCTTCAATTCAGTACGCATATTATTAAAAACATTTTGAAGCATATTCTCTGAAATTGAATTTATCGTTTCTTGAATATAATTTTTTTAGTACGATATTATTAATATAGGTTCTTTCTTCTATCGAAAACGCAACCATATTTCTGAAACACACTATACACTGCAGTGTTTACTTCACTGCTTGAAGACTTCGAATGCAACAGCGGCCGTAAGTTTGTGTGTCTGATGGGAGCAAGGACATTAGTGAAGGGGTGAGAGTGAAGTACATTCAGAAATGCAGGTACAATAAAAATGCAAGTAAAAATAAAATGATGTCCCTGTATATCTTAAAATAGGCTTGATGTCTGCTACTGTACTCTTCTTCATTTGTAGCATTCCGGCAAATTTTCTATTTGAAACCCCGTTTTCATATTGAAAAATTATGAGTTCTCTTTGCTCCAAGGTCAGGAGTTTCCTCTGCGCACCATACTAATGTCGCTGCTCCATTTACTGCATTTAACTACAGTGCATATCTTCCTGTTGTCCTGTTGGCGGGGTGCAGCTACACGAGTATTCCGCTTGCCAGTGGTATAAATATGACAAATCACATCAAGGGATCGAATATTAGACTAAAGTAAAATATATTTTTTTGGTTTAACACAATAAGGTAATAACTGAATTCGAAAATCTAGTAAATTGCATCTGATAATTTGAAATAGTGTATCACTTTAATACACATTGAGTGTAAAAAGTATTCGCACGGTGGGTAATAAAAACATATAGCAATAATAAATGTGCTTCAAATCCTATACTCTCAACTTTTTAGACATGAACACAAGTTACGTACAAGTATATACGTCTCTGTTATTAGTTTACATATAAACACAAAATTAATTGCACAATTCTCAAAATAAACAATTATATTTGATTAAAACACAATGATACCAAACAAAAATACGAACAAAAAGTATTCGCACACTGGTCACACTGTAGTGAGTTCCTTTTCAATTTCAGTACTTTGTAAGGTAGCCCTTGCATTTTACAATAGCCTCTAACCTTCTGGGGATAGAATTTACTAAATTTGAAGTAATACGTGCTGGAATGTTGTTCCACTCTTCTATGATTGCAGTCTTTAGAGACTCTTTGTGGTAATATGGCTGGTTCTAAGTGTTATTTCTAAATAATCACAAAGGTCTCGATTGGGTTGATGTCTGGTGACCGGGGAGGTGTCTTAATGTTCGAAGGGATGTTATAGAGAATCCACAGTCGAGTATAGTGGGCCGTATGTTTGGGGTCGTTGTCTTGCATAAATATGAAATTGCTCCCGATTCCCAATTTTTGGGCACTAGGCACTACATGACCCTTCAGAATATCAGTGTAACGTTGGTGATCCTTACTGCTCTCTATAAAAGCCAACGAACCCACTCCTGCTGAACTCATGCACCCCCATACTAGTACTCAAACTCCACCTTGTTTCACTGTGGGACGAAGATTTTTCTTTTCTAGTTCAGCATTTTTTTCTCCACACAAAACTTCTCCCATCAGATTGAAATATATTGAACTTATTTTCATCACTGAAAAGCATTCTGTTCCAAAAATCTAGGGACCGGTTAAGATTTGTTTCAGCAAAGTCTAATCTTTTACTCTTATTCTACGGCGATTGTACCATGGCATTCGCTGCTCCTTAGGTAATTTCGGATTGTACTGTCACATCCACTTATACCGAGATCACATTGAAGCTCTGCGGCACTAATATGTGGATTCTTTTTAATTTTTCATATGATTGTTCTGCCACTGTATTCGTTTATTTTTCCTGCCAGCCACTTCTCCTTAAATTTTCGTTCGAATTTCTTTCCCCGTATCTGTCTATGATTCCCTTGATGGTTGAATTACCTCTCTTCACAAACGTTGATGTTTCACTCAGTGTTTTACATTGATTATGCAGAAGTTTCTTTCCCTCTTAGTCCCATTTGAGGTGATAGCTATATACTACTTGTGATTCTAGAATCAAACTGACTTAGAACATGCATTACGAGCTTTTTCTTAGTACCATGTGCCTACTGCGTTCCGCATGAGTGCTTTTATTCGTCAACAGAGTTGAGTGTGCGAATAATTTTACGCTGTAATTTTGTTAGGCATTCAATTTATTGAACTATGACAGACCCTACACGCAAAATTATGAACATGTATTGTGTGTATTTGCTATGTGATGCATTATTATTGTACGTGAACAGTTTATTTCATACCAAGAGTTAATAGTACTTCATTTAGGTCTGAAAAAATCGTCGTGCGAATACTTTTTACATTCACTGTATTTATATAGCCTACAAACTACTGTATATCTGCATTTCAGGAATTAAAATAGGAACCTAATAACTACTGACAGTTAATGGCCGAATATGATTGGGAGCCATTATATACAATATGTAATCATGTGGGAGTAGAATATTTTATGCATAAGGTTATGTATGTAATATCTGAATAAAAATAATATGAGTGCTGACGTAGTAATAGTATATAGGCCTACTTACGCTTTTACTTTATTTGTCTTCTTCTGACTTTCCGGTTTAGACACTTTTGACTGTTTCCGTTCACTGTTCTAACCATCTTGTTCGTGGTCCTCCCTGATCTCTTCGTCCTATTGGTCTATACGATAGGACTGTCTTTGGATAACGGGAATTTTGCATTCTTTCAACATGTTCTTTCCATTTATCCCTGCATTCTACTTTTTCTATTATTATATTTTTAGCTTTTAATTTTGCTCTAATATCTTCATTCCTCTGGTGGTCTAATATTGTAGGATCCTAAAATTGATGTCAGAAATTTTATTTGAACTTCCTGTATTCTAGATTTCTCTCTTTGCTTTATGAACCATGTTTCACTGCCAAATTTTAGCATTTGTTTTGCTGTAATGTTGTGATCTGACTTGAGTTTCTTTTAACATTTGCTTCCTAAAATGTCGTCTTATAATTCCATTTACTGCATTATATGTAACTTATGTAGTTTCTGTTTTATGTCTTCATTTCATGAATTTGATATAATATTCCCTAAATATGATGGCACTTGCTCTATTATTTTATTATTTACCACAAATTTGACTCTCTTTATTTCTTTTCCTTGTAAGGCCATTGATTTTGTTTTGGATGTGTTTATTCTCATTTAATAATCTACTGCAATTTCATTCAAAATTTTAATTGATCTTTGTAAGTTATCTTTATTGTCTGATATTAATAATTAGCCATCTGAATATTGTTGAGTGTTAACTTTTAAATGTCTATGTAATTTTATTCCATAATTCCGTACCAAAGAGAGCCATTTTTCTATTATGTAATTTATATATATATATATATATATATATATATATATATATATATATATTATGTTAAACAGTAGTGGTACTAGAGGGCATCTTTGTCGAATTCTTTGTCATTATTGTTTGTGAAATTGAATTTTGTAACTGTATTTTATTTTTTGTCTTCATATATAGACTTTTAATGTTTTCGATTAACATTTTAGGAATGTTATTTTCTTGCAATATTTTCCAAAGTTTTTGTTTTTAATTTGTAATTATAATATTTTGAAGTTATATGCAAAAATATTGCTTGCGTACATCGATCATTAATTAGCCTACCTTCTGCTTAACTCTAAATTATTATCGTCCTAGTCTTATCGTCCTTCAAATGACGGTTTAGTTTGTATCCTGGTAATAAATAATAACATCTTTAAGAGTGTCCTGACAAATGACTCTGGCTTCAGTGAGTGTATATTGCCTACACCATCATACTTCATCGCAGAAAGGAGGTAAGGAGGTAATTTGGGTATCGATGGCGAAAAAAAACTCTGTAATATATTCGTACTTTTTCCTGCTACCTAATGCCTGCCTCTCTCCGATTGGTCAGATTGTTATCGTTTACCCAGCCTTGTCTCACTCGCTCATGTGAATCCTTGTCTCTGCGCGTACACAGTATTTGAAGAAACGACGGCTAACACTATTTTCCCCCTTTCCACGCCTTGTAAAGTCTCCCTTCCCCTATCTATGATACCTGTCACGCCTTACTCACTTATAACAACAGACTTGTGATTCCTGCTGAGCATTTCCAGTGTTCACTTGTTAACCAGTAATTAAATGTTCATTTAAGTTCAATTCGGAACATTGTTTCAACATGCAGCAAGCAACCAACAACTACCATTGGCACGGGGAAGCAGGAAGAGGTTCGTATTTATTTAATGTACCATTAGTTGGTATTGTTTTGAAATAATGAGGAAATGCAACTAGTTTTGAAACATCGATTAATAATTTATATTGACTTTGTTAATTTAGTAAATAATACACGTAGCATAAGTGGTGGAAATATACTTTAATAGGTTATGTGTGTGATGGATCGTTTTTAAGATTCATAATTTATATTTTTTACATTTAAATAATTATCGTATTGTAAATATGTTTGGTTTTTGATTGGAGGTTAGGTAATCTTTCATCCGTATTAGGGCCTAAGCAATAAAGCATGTTGAATGGTCTTAAAATGAATTATAGCGAAATTATTAATCGTTTTTAAGGTTGAATGACGCATTTTTGTAGAAACATTAATTAAATTGTAAGATTAAGTTTTTAGAAAAGAGTTCGCTGTTACACTCATTTACAATATTTAGGTACACACGAACTATTTAAAAGGGCAATTATTCCCAGTTCTACAATATTATAACGCTGTTTATCTACTTAGATAAAATAAGTTTAGAAGTATGAAGTATAATTTATAAGCAATAATCCAACTTAATTAATGAGTTTATAAGTATGAAGTATAATTAATAAGCAATAATCCAACTTAAAATGAAGAATTTAGAAGTATGGAGTATAATTAATAAGCAATAGTCCAACTTAACTAATGAGTTAGAAGTAGGAAGTGTAATTAAAAAGCAATAACCCAACTTAAATAATGAGTTTAGAAGTATGAAGTATAATTAATAAGCAATAGTCCAACTTAACTAATGAGTTTAGAAGTAGGAAATATAATTAATGAGCAATAATCCAACTTAACTAATGAGTTCAGAAGTATGAAGTATAATTAATAAGCAATAATTCAACTTAACTAATGAGTTCAGAAGTATGAAGTATAATTAATAAGCAATAATTCAACTTAAATAATGAGTTTAGAAGTTAACAATTGAGTTTAGAAGTATGAATTATAATTAATAAGCAATAATCCAACTTAACTAATGAGTTCAGAAGTATGAAGTATAATTAATAAGCAATAATCCAACTTAACTAATGAGTTCAGAAGTATGAAGTATAATTAATAAGCAATAATTCAACTTAAATAATGAGTTTAGAAGTTAACAATTGAGTTTAGAAGTATGAATTATAATTAATAAGCAATAATCCAACTCAACTAATGAGTTTAGAAGTATCAAGTATAATTAATTAGCAATAATCTTACTTAAGTAATGAGTTTAGAAGTATGAAGTGTAATTAATAAGCAATAATCCAACTCAACTAATGAGTTTAGAAGTATGAAGTATAATTAATAAGCAATAATCCAACTTAGCTAATGAGTTTACATGTATGAAATATAATTAATAAGCAATAATCCAACTTAACTAGGCCTATAGTCAGTCAAGGATGTGGAATAGTGTACAGTAGTCCTATATTGAAACATGACTCCTTCATTGTAGTAAAATACCTGGATATAGCTCACTCATTTGTTAAGCCTGTTAGGAGTTATATATCGAAAATAATTAGGATATTCACCTCTAGACATTTATTCATTATGCAGTGTAAAAATAATCTGTCATTTTTCAAGAAATAACTCAGTATATAATCCTGAATATGCACGTAGGCTATCCAAAGAAATATTCCTTCGCTCTTGTTAGTAGGCCTATCAAGTGTTGAGTTTTTTTCAGTGTTGTGTCATTTTTATAATTATGTTTTATAGTGCAGCTGTATATACAGTAGGCCTACAAAGTAATACAACCTTTAGATTTACTTAAGGGGACATTACATATACTGAAATGACTAACTTCCATATTTTTAAAGCTAAATTCACAAATTTTTACTGCTATATCTGGTTAATAATAAGACGTGTATAAAATTCCATCTGTCTATGATAAGTGGTTTGCATTTTATTAATACCTTAATAAAATATTGTATCGCCTCTTGCACCACAACTTACATCATTTTTGACTGATATTCACTTATATGATTCTTTATATATATTGAAACAAACATTGCTATTGGGTTTTGCTGTACAGTGGATCGGTAAATTACTAGGATTTTTTTTATGATTTTTAATTTTTTATTGTTTTTTCTTTCATAATAAAAATTCTAGTAATTTACTGATTAATTTTACAGCAAAACCCTATAGTAAGTTTAGATCCCATGTATATAAGGATCCATATAAGTGAATATCAGTTAAGAATAATGTAGACTGTGACGTAAAGGGTTTTTTAAATAAAGCGATTGAATATTTTAATAAAATATTAATAAAATGCAAACCACTTATCATAGGCGGATGAAATTTTGTACATTTGTCATTATTAACCAGATATACCAGTGACCAAATTTGGTGAATCTATCTTCATAAGTATGGTAGTTATTGATTACAATATTGTGAACCCTTGAAACTATGGAACTTGGAAGTTTCAGTAGGCTTATAGTGTCCCCTTAAATGATGCCTATCACGGTGTAGGAAGTACCTCTAATAATTTTTATAACTAAAATGTATTGTAATCAGATATTACTGTTATTTCATTAACCTTTTTATATTTTCATTTCTAAGGCATAGAAATGATATTCATTATCAGACTTGGTTCCGATTAATTTACAATTATTCAACATTATGAATTATTTAAAGATATTAATGTGGGTGGGGATTCGTCTAACATTATTATTTTTGTCATTATTACAGACAAATTAAATGAAATCAGTTCGTTAGAGAGTACCACATTGAACATTACAATTTATTTTAATGTGTTGGTAGTTTTATTAGATGTATGAGGCGATGAACGAGCACTCATACATTTGATAAATTTAAATTCATCATTAATATGGAACAAAATGAGAGTAGTTGATTCTTTCGCTGTTACTTTATATAGTAAGACAAAGTTGTATAAGGAAAGGAAAACGAGTTTATTTTGTTGTCATATGTGCATAGGTTTGAGATTATTTATTTTTATTTTTGCTAAACAAATACCAAACACATGAAATAGATGAAGAAAATTTTTCATAAGGGCAAGTAGGTCAAAAGGTCCAATTTCAGTACGTTAAGATAATAATACCGTTCACATTGCGGTGTTTTCAAAGGAGAAATATGCTTAAATACATCAATAAAAGTAACTCAAATAGAATGGTGTTCAGATTCTTTATCTTACGAAAGTAGAGAGTAACAGATAGAAATGTGTAACGGATCCATGTTAAAAAGCCTAGATAGTCCCATATGTAGTCTTGTAAATAGCCTGACGAAATTGTTGAATATATCTTTCAGAACTGCGAAACTCCAGGATTTTCTACTCCGGGAAGAAACTACTTGAAATTTGTAGAAAAAATTCTGAAGCTTAGAAAAAACTAGAACTAGAATATTTTAAATAATGTGGAATAGTTCCTTGCTAAATTTGTATCATTGTGTACATAACACATCTAAAACAAATATATACATAAATAAATTAAATACACTAGAACAATACGAAATATACAGACACACAAAAACACACCCACAACACATCCTCAATACACAATTAAATTTCAGAACACGCACTATATTCGACTCCACATTACTACGCACTCCCTAGCAAAACAACTGAAGAAAACGAAAGAAACAAGGACTTGACTAGTCATGAGGATGACTGACAAGAAGTCGAAACTAGTCAACTAGGTTATTTACCACTCAGTTTACCACTAGAAAGTTCTTATTGTAACAAAACTCTTAACTGATACAAAGTGTTAAACGTGTGGAATCAGGATGTATACATAAATATGTAAGCAAATAAGGACAAAGTAACGTAGCTGTAACAATTCAAACGAATACTATGACTCATCTAGCTGGAAAACTACAGTATTTTCCTTAAAAATTATCTCAGAAAGTTTCACACTGAATTCTGAATGAATATTGGAATTTTATACGTCAGAAGATGAGAGAGACTAGAGTTTTAGTAACCTCAATTAAAATCACCAAAGAAACTTGTTCTGTGACGAGTCTGAAAACAACGCTTAGGTTGCCACTTTTGAACTCAGACTTGAAAGCGATAATTTGTATCTAGAGACGTAGCAATATCTATCTCGTTAATCCAGACACTAAACACATTTTGTATTTATATTTAATAAATAAAAATATATAGTGATTTAAAATATAGCCTACACACTTACATAACAAAATTATCATCAAAGGTTTATTTCTGGTTTTATTAGCTTAAGGACATAAGTTACTCAATTGCGTGTACACGGGTGTGAATTAAAGAATTTGAGAATCATTTTATTCTTTGTATTTAGGCCTATGTGTTAAAATATTTTATCATCATTATAATCATTATAAATTACATGATTTAGGTCAGTTATGCATTTTTCAGTTGCGTACTTGTTGATCGTGTCTCCTCACGTTCGATCGACCTATCTCCGCTTTTCTTTACGTCTTCCTATCGTAAGAAGTATGGAAAGAAAGACTGTGCCTCTGCAAACATATAAGTTACAGTATTTATAGATTTAGACCGAAATGCACGTTTCAGAGTCCACGATAAAAAAAAATGTGCTTTGATTATACCGTCTGTGTAAACAACAGCGATTTCTTGTACACTGCTGAACATATTTTATTCACATATCAATTTATTTGCAAATATCATACATAAAATACAATATTTTAGTAAAAATTAATGGATCTATTTATATGGTATTTCAAATCAGCAATAGACAATGACGATTTATTTAAAATCAAATCCAATGACTTTTCTTCGTATTTCTTTTTTACTGCCTAGAATGAACTGACAAATGAAGTAGTGAAATTCCTATAAATTTAAAAATTACATCTCTGAATAAATAAATTATTTTCTAAAGAACTGAATGAGGTAGAAGTACATAGTAAGAATAAAAACATTAGAGATTTACATAAGGACATAAAGAAATTTAAGAAAGGATATCAGGCAACGGTAAATGCGATCAAGAATGAGAATGGTGACTTGCTTGCAGACTCTCATTCCATCCTGAACAAATGGAAGAACTATTTTGGAAAACTACTAAATGTACATAGGCCGATTAGAAATGATCGGGACGAAATTCAAATACAAACTGCTGAGCCGTTTATACACAAACCCACACTATCGAAATTGCGATAGAAAATCTGAAAGAGTACAAGTATCCAGGTATCGATCAAATACAAGAGAATGGAAGTGCATTATTTAGTGAAATTTATGAGCTTCTACTTGCTAGGCCTATTTGGGAAAAGGAAATTGTGCCAGAACAATGGAAGGAATCCATAATCGTAATCTTTAAGAAGGGGGAAAAGACTAACTATATTAACTTTCGAGGAATATAACTTTTATTAACATCGCACAAAATTTTTTCCAATATTCTTTTGAGAAGATTAACTCCATATGTAGATGAAATTATTTGGGATTATCATAGTGGTTTCAGACGTAATAGATCGATTATTGATCAGATTTTTTGTATTCGACAGATATTGGAGACGAAATGGGAGTATAAGGGCACAGTACATAAGCTATTCATAAATTTTAAAAAGGTATATGACTCGGTTAAGAGAGAAGTTTTATATAATAGTTTTATAGAATTTTGTATTAACAAGAAACTAATTCGATTAATTAAAATGTATCAGTGAAACGTACAGCAGAGTCCATATAGGTCCGTTTCAAATTCACTGCGGGCTAAAGCAAGGAGATGCAATATCACCTGTACTTTTTAACTTTGCTCTAGAATATGCCATTAGGAAAGTCCAGGATAACAGACAGGGTTTGGAATTGTACGGGTTACATCAGCTGCTTTTTTATGCAGATGACGTGAATATGTTAGGAGAAAATCCACAAACTATTAGTGAAAACACGGGAATTTTACTTGAAACAAATAAAGAGATAGATTTGAAAGTAAATCCCGAAAAGACAAAGTATATGATTATGTGTCGTGAACAGAACATAGTACGAAATGGAAATATAGAAACTGGAAATTTATCCTTTGAAGAGGCAGAAAAATTCAGATATCTTGGAGCAACAATAACAAATATAAATGACACTCGATAGGAAATTAAACGCAGAATAAATATGGGAAATGCCTGTTATTATTCGGTTGAGAAGCTTTTGTCATCCAGTCTTCTCTCAAAAAATCTGAAAGTTAGAATTTATAAAACAGTTATATTACCGGTTGTTCTTTATGGTTGTGAAACTTGGACTCTAACTTTGAGGGAGGAACAGAGATTAAGGATGTTTGAGAATAAGGTGCTTAGGAAAATATTTGGGGCTAAGAGGGATAAGTTACATCAGAATGGAGAAAGTTACACAATGCAGAACTGCATGCATTGTATTCTTCGCCTAACTTAATTTGAAACATTAAGTTCAGACATTTGAGATGGGCAGGGCATGTAGCACTTATAGCTGAATCCAGAAATGCATATAGAGTGTTAGTTGGGAGACCTGAGAGAAAAAGACCTTTGGGGAGGCCAAGACATAGATGGAGGATAATACTAAAATGGATTTGAGGGAGGTGGAATATGATGGTAGAGACTGGATTAATCTTGTTCAGGATAGGGATTCATGGTGGGCTTATGGAGGGCGGCAATGAACCTCCGAGTTCTCTAAAAGCCATTCGTAAGTAAGTATTAATTCTTACTTTCTACTGTGATTTCGGTCTAAGCTTTAACGCCTACGACATAGAAAGATCAACAGAAATGACGTACAGCTACCAAAAGTTGCTTTTCTTAAAATACTAGCGGTCATGGTTTTAAATTATGTTGTTATGCATGGAAGAATTTGCATAGAAGTATCACTTTCAAAGCTCTGATCCCACGGTACTATAGGTTACGAAAGTATAAATTATTTAGAAATTCATAATCTTTTAATATTTATAGTACCTTACTTACTTACAAATGACTTTTAAGGAACCCGAAGGTTCATTGCCGCTCTCACATAAACCCGCCAGCGATCCCTATCCTGTGCAAGATTAATCCAGTCTCTATATCATCATACCTAGAAATTATATTTAGTGGATGAAAATAACGGTACAAATTATTTTAATATACGAATGTATATACATTTATGAAAAAATGCATGCATCTACCAAACCTGTATTATTTATAAATAATGTCAGCTATCTCACTTTTTGTAATAAAGAATGTATTTTGTATGCAATCAAGAAAACAATAAAGTTTATCTTCTTATTGAGGTGCGAAGAAAAAAAT